>NW_012115488.1:8182454-8187974 GCF_000951035.1 Colobus angolensis palliatus | reverse complement strand
TTCTTTCTTTCTTTCTTTCTTTCTTTCTTTCTTTCTTTCTTTCTTTCTCCTTCCTTTCCTTCTTTCTTCTTTCTTTTCTCTTTCTTTCTCTTTCCTTTCTTTTCTTTTCTTTCTTCATTTCTTTATTTAAGTAAGAAAGAGATTTCTTGAAAGAATATTGTGTAGTCCACAGAATAAGAGTGTTATCTCCAGGACATGATAATCAGAAAAAAATCCCTGTGACCTCGGTGGCAGAAATAAATGAAGTGTTTCTTATTGGATGGCCATTGAAAGATTTGGTCCTAACTGCTTCCTATCCCTATGTGCCTCCATTTAAGATCCATGTTCTTAGAAAAGAGACTGTATTTGGCCTACGTTAGATTATGTTCTCTGCAATTGGTAGAATATTTTTCAAAATCTTAGACTATAGAGTGAGGGGTATTTCTCCCAAATAAATGATCCTGGTCAGATAAAAAATATCAGTTATATTCAACAACTATAATCAAAATGTCAGTCAATTACGTTCAAGTATATGAGTTGAATATATGTGTCCCTTCTCCAGCATACAAGTGATATAATCAGTCATTCCACACCTTAACTCTCTCCTTAGAAATAGATAACACCAAATCATAGTCTACTTCTATATCCACGTGTTAGAGAGTCAACTTTCTGACTCCATCATCAACGCAGTTTTCTTGCAATATGCTGCTGGAAACTCTTTAATTAAATGGTAAAGGAAGAAACTACAAAAATCGATTAAAAACTATGAAAGGCAAGGAACAAAGAGAAGAAAAGAGAAATAATTTTTTTGCAGCTTCCCCCATTTTTTATGTTACTATCAAGGCTCTTGATACAAAATGGTACTCTTCCAGAAAAATTGATTCAATTCCATTAGGAACATGCAAGAGGGCCTATTTGTGTACTCTTGTTGGCAATGCATATTAAAAAATATCTGGCAGACAAAAATACTGTTGCTCCACTGTAAAATATTTTGTTACTAATATGATTGGAAATTTTTCATAAGTTTAGTGTATATTTGCAAAGCTCCTTTAGTGAATGAACGCAATGCCATTTGCCCAGTCTTTCTGTTGGAACATGCTAAAAATATCTGCAACAAAGAGCAAGTATCAGCTTAGAGGACTACTCTGGTTAGCAATTAGAGAATCAAATACATACACACACACAAACACACACACAACCACTTATAGGTGGTTAGTCATTCCTGAAATATTACATATCGAATCTGTATTTAACCTCCTGTAGAGAGTAGTTAGCTGTTACATAAGATTATTACATAATGTTATAATTACCTGACTAAAAGTAAGGACAAGTATTTTTAAAATTACAAATAAATTTAAAGAGAGGCTGCACAGTATATTGGTAAATTCAAAGGTACATAAAATTAGAATTTTTTGGTGTCTGAACTACGCCTTAGAAGTACATGAGGCACATTAGGAAGCTGAATTGTGGTATTATGTACTGTTTCATATGTCTTGCTTGCGAGTGACCTAAATTCAACAGTTCCCAAGATGCCTGAGAGAGGCAGCTTCGGAAGGCTGGCAACATTACAACCCACTGAGCTGTGGGAGAGTTAAACCAATAGGTCTAAAAAGTCTTGCTTTGGGTAGGCAGGTGGGTGGGAGGGTGAAGAATTGTAAATATGGCCAGAGTCTCATTGTCTCTGGGAGCATACCCTGAATCAACACAATACTTTCCTGGAGTTGACATTCCTCTTCATATGCCTCCAGGTTATCAATCCTTAAGAACCTGAAGCCACAGAATGACATTTAACTTTGAACTTTGTGTTTAGTGAAGCAAGTGTTAATGAGCTATGGTAGCTAAGATAATAACTGCAAGAACATTAACTAGCATTCTTGCAGTTTCCACAGAGGGTGGTGAAGTTACCAAAGAGCAAGATTTCACATTTGATCAGAAGCTAATTGAAAGATTTCTTCTGGCTTCAAAGTAACCAACAGTAATGAAAAATGAGGGATTTAAATAGGAAAGCGAATCTGAATAATTTAATAGCTGCTGAAAACGTTTAGACTTAAACATCATTTTTAACACATTTTTTATTTTCATTGAACTCTGAGAGCATGGTGTCTGTACTAGTATTGTGGCATTTCCCAAATACTGGCATATATTATACTATAATCTCTTCCCACTAGGTGGTAAGTGTTGTGAGGGTAGGGTCCAAGGTCCATGAAATATTTACCTTTATAGTCACTGTTACATTTCAAAAATGTCCTGATCCAGACGAAGAGATGAGCACCATATTTATTAATGGCTACAGCATTAATAAAAACAAACTGAAGGTTTTTTCTGTTGTTTGTTTTTACCAATTTAACTGCTTAAACTTGTGAGTAAAGTACCTCATAAAATTCAAAAAGCAGTATAAACTTTGGAAATCACCATTCTTACATTTATACTTGAAGGGTAATCTGTGGAATTATATACATTTGATTCCAATGTAACCTATATTTTAATAAATAGGGCCTGACATTTTAATTTTTTTGTTTCAAATATTTCACAATTACAATAAATTTTAAAAGGAATTTGAATATACAATTTTCAAGGCAGTATTTTCCCAAATATAAAGGATTTAGCTGCCATCTTTGTACTTTCCTGGGTTATAAAGAAAGATAACATTTGGAACTGGAGATTTTGAATTAGGTAATCTGGTCTTCATAGCACTAATCATAAATTAGGTGGGTGCTTAATTTTAATTTCAAAGCACATGTTACTGGTTCTAACGTGAAGGGATTGGTAGTACTTTGAGAAGGGTGAATAGAACAAATTGGGAAAAATACAGTCCTAGTTGTGTATCAACACTCAAGTTTTCTTTTTTTTCCCTAAATTATCACCCTGTCAAAATTAAATGCTCAATTCACAGGAAAATTGAAGTCTAGTTAATATAGTTCAATACATTTACAGTCTCTGATTTTCTGGGTGTATTATTTCTTCAATAAACATTATAAAATGAAAAAAAATTCCTGTAATATCTTTATACTGAATACTATTTGCTTATCTTTACTATCACCCCAATAGTAGTATTGAATACTATTTGTTACTTCTTAGTCATTTTGTTAAACAACAACTTTTCTTTATTTTAAATTCTGTAACACAGAATTTTATTTTTTAATTCAAGCAGAATATCTGAAATTATTTTTTGCCTGCTACCTGTATCTTTTTGTTCTACTTGTACTAGTGCTTCAAGCTGAAGGTCTATCTCACATTACCTCTAACTAAATGGTCTTGTGTGAGCGAACTAGGACTTTATAACTTCAGAGAACAGTACAAGAGAGGGTAAAGAACAGGATAACAGAAATTCAGAAGGAAACAGATTGTTCTCCCTGAGGGAAAAGCAAAAAAAAATTTGCAAAAGAACTGGTCTCTTTTTTTAATCTCTGGGATGAAAATGGTAACCATAGAAATCATAATAAAACTTAGGCTTCCTTGTCAAAGAATTTCTCTTGGTGAATGACAGCCTCGATACTCTTTTTAAATCTTTGACCTTATCACCCTTCCCAATATTTTAGAATCTCTTGAAAGAATACACCTGTGCCATTCATGGACTAGAAATTGGGCCTGAAAATTTAAACAGAGCTGAAAATTTGAGGTCTCATGAAGACAGAATATGACATTTAAAGCACAACAGTCAGCTTTCTATAGAAAATGAGAAGAGCAAAAGAAAGGGTGGAGACTTGTTCCTCACTAGTATAGCTAACAGCTATGTTCTTTCTGTTCTTAAAGCATAAAAACCCTCTGACTAGTTTAAGAGAAAACTTGGTCAAGGAATAGAAACATTGTTTATGAAATTTAAGAAAATAACTAAGCAACCAGGACTTAAGAATCAGGGAGATAAACTGTAACAGCAATGCTTTTAAGGTAATGCGAATTTACTTCAATGACATTCAGCTTTGGTTTGTCATTGACATTACTTCAATGACATTGTCTTTGGTTTGTCATTTACCAAACATCCAGAAAGAGAGAGGCTGATTGGATCAGTTCAAATCTGGTGAATAATCCTGCATCAATTATCTGTGACCAATTCACAAGTTCAGGAAGGATGAATAAAACCACTGAAAGGAACCTCTCCTGCCTGCGTTAGAGAGAATTCCCAGAGGAAGGCTAAGTATGGTGTCAGGTCCATCATTTTAAAAGCTGCTATCACAATATTCATACATTTAAGGCTGATGTTCAAAATTACCATGCTCAGAGCATAAATTACTAAACAGACAAGTATAGCAAAGTCAGTGACCCCACTGCTAAAGATACTCATTTGTTTATCCAGTGATTAATTTATTTATACATAGAGCATGCATTATAAAATAAACACTATGCTATATAATTAGGATACAAAGATGACTAAAATATAAGCTTAGATTTTAAGAGTGTATGGTTTTAACAAAAGAGATGAAACAGGCAGGAAGTAAAAATAATTAACCATAAAAGTCTTCAGTAACAAGAACAACTAAAGATACTAAGCAGTGAATTTAAGGAGAATAGAATGTAAGTTTTGTGTATTCATCTTATTCTAAGTTCAGTGCAACCAGGGATTGCACAGGAGCCATAATTAAAACAAGCATAGCAGGGCTTGCCTCTTGTCATCTGTGTCTGTGTTCATGCATTCACATGCTGTATGTTTCCCGCTTTGCTCTGTTTCACTCATGCCATTTTTACTTTTTTGAATGAAAGGCCTTCATTTTCACAATCGATTTAATTGTCCTCCGGGATCCCCCTCTGATTTTCATAGCATGACTACCAACAGTTTTCTGGTGCCTAAAATTCCCCCTGTTGTGGCATCCTACCTGCAGTCCCTGAAATGAATGACTGGTCTGGTGATGACACAAACAATATTCACATTTTTCCCACAGTTTTGCTCAGGGCTTCACATGGCTAAGAAAAAGTAGAATAAAAACGAGGATTTTTTTCTCTCCTTTTTATATCTACGACTATACCTACCTAAGGCCCACGCATGGGTCAAGGGAAGTAAAAGCTGAATTAATGTTTTCACAAATATGGTGTTTTCATTGTAAAAAGTTATTAGGCCTGTTTCTAGATTTTGCAATTAGAAGTATAAATAGAATATAACAGGTTTGTGTGTATGTGCAATCATTTGATTACATGTATATATTTGAAACCATGCAGCTAAGTACTTTCATATTCAAACACATGTATATAGACTTAGTAATAATTTTATATCTGCCAGGCAATTTCTCTGTGTAACAAGAAATATATACTTTTCTTAAAATGCGGGCTTATGTAAAATTATTTTATGTAAAAATTATTGCCTACCCTGGTTTTAAAAGAATAAATAGGTCAGGCGCAGTGGCTCAAGCCTGTAATCCCAGCACTTTGGAAGGCCGAGACGGGCGGATCATGAGGTCAGGAGATGGAGACCATCCTGGCTAACACGGTGAAACCCCATCTCTACTAAAAACTACAAAAAAGGCTGGGCGCGATGGCTCAAGCCTGTAATCCCAGCACTTTGGGAGGCCGAGGCGGGCGGATCACGAGGTCAGGAGATCGAGACCATCC
>NW_012115488.1:8176997-8182068 GCF_000951035.1 Colobus angolensis palliatus | reverse complement strand
TAGTTTCTCTGATTAAAAAAAAAAAAAAAAAAAAAAAAAGAATAAATAGTTCTAGTCAAACCATGTGTAAATTATATGTAAATGAGAGTTTTTGTAAAAGGAATTGAAAATGTGACTGTTTTAACCTTCCAAGTAAATTTGAAGTGAGGCTCAGATGAGGATTGGGAGCAGTTATATCATATCCAATATGATAATCTCCATCAGTCAGATAAATCAGTTATTTTAGAAGTTCTCAGTTCATCTTTAATTTGGGGGGCCATCCATGAATAAATATAATGGATAATTATGTAGGGAAGACAGTACATGTAGGATTCTAGAGACTTGGTCTGGAAGTCAGACTTCAAGAAACTGCTTAACTTCTGTGTCTGTTTCCTCATCTATGAAAAACAATAATGGTAACACCTACTTTTAAAGGTCCTTGTGGGAATTAAATAGAATAATACATAAGAAGTGCTCAGGACATTGCCTGACATATAAAATGTGGCTGTGAGTGTAAGCTATGATGATTATATTCTGTGAGGCAAACGAAGCAATATTTAGAAAGATTATTTTCTTCCTTTAAAAAAAAATTTGTTTTAGGTTTGGGGGTACCTATGAAGGTTTGTTAGATAAACACGTGTCATGCGAGTTTGTTGTACATATTATTACATCACCCAGGTATTAAAACTCAGTACCCAATAGTTATCTTTTCTTGTATTCTCCCTCTTTCCACCCTCCCCCGTCAAGTAGACCCTAGTGTCTGTTGTTCCCTTCTTAGTATCATAAGTTCTTACTATTTAGCTCTCACTTATAAGTAAGAACATCTGGTATTTGAATTTCTGTCTGTGCATTAGTTTGCTGAGGATGATAGCCTCCAGCTCCATCCATGCTCTGCAAAAGACACGATCTCTTTCTTTTTGTGGCTGCATAATGTTCCACGGTGTATATGTACCACATTTACTTAGTCCCATCTGCCACTGATGGAAATTTAGGTTGATTCCATGTTTTTGCTATTGTGAACAGTGCTGCAGTGAACATTCACATGCATCTGTCTTTATGGTAGAATGTTTTATATTCCTCTGCGTATGGCCTATGATGAACTTTCAAAATGAAAATAGTTTTATAAAAATGAAACCTAAGGTGACATGAATTGACTCTGCTCAAATAATATGCTTTCTCTTTTGGCACATTAAGTGCTATGCTAAGAAATCTGAGCTTGGAAACAGTAGGGACCTGATATAGTGAGATACATTTTGGGAAGTTAAATCCAGTGATGTAGCAGGTGATAGATCAACATGATGAGATCAAACAGCATTTATCATATTTTAATATGTATGTAATTTACTTATCTGTCATATTTATTTTCACTTTCCATTTCTTCCTACTAGAATGTAAGCTTGAGGAAGACAAGACTTTCATCTGTATCCTCAGCATCAAGAGCAGTTCCTGGCACCTGGTAGATATTCAATAAGTATTTAGTGAATAAATTGAAATTTCAATAGCTTAGGTAAAGAAAATGAAAGTGTAAATGAAAGCAATATTATTAAAGCTGGAAAAAATAGATTTTAAGAAGTTAGACTATAGGAATTTATGACGCATTAGATGATAATGAAGAAACAAGCTATTGTCAGCAAATACCTAGTGTATAACCTACATACTACAACATTTCTTGCAAACAGACTATATAGAAGAATGATTCGGTGTGAAGAGGAAGGTGGTTGGGCATATAGGAGTTTAGATTTTTGGCACATTGTTCTTGAAGGTCATACATCTGGGAATATACAGGCGTTCAGGAAGTACTTAGCTATATGGTCCTAAAGGTCTGGGATATGGGCCTGAACTGACATTAATAGATTTGACAACATCCCACATATTATTATGGTTATAGTTAGATTGTAAATATATTTAAATCCAACTCATGAATGAATATTCAGTATCTCCAACCTGATAGTAGTAGTTGCTGGATATCCTATAGCTGTGTAATTTTTTCCCAGTTCCCATAGTTTTTATTTTTTTTTAGATTTATTTTATATATTTTTTATTTCAATATCTTTTGGGGTATAACTATATTTTTTTTGCATGCATAAATTGTATAGTGGTGAGATTTTAGTGCACCCATTACCTGAGTAGTGGACATTGCTTCCAATAGGTAGTTTTTCATCTCTCAGCCCCCTTCCTCCCTCCATGTTTTGGAGACTCCAGTGTTCATTATACCACTCTATATCCCTTTGTGTACCCGTACCTCAGGTCCCACTTAAAGGTGAGAACATATGGTATTTGGTTTTCCATTCCTGAGTTACTTCACTTAGACTAATGGTCTCCAGCTCCATCCAACTTGCAGCAACAGATATTACCCCATTCTTTTTTAATGACTAAGTAGTATTTCATGGTGTATATATACCACATTTTTTTAATCCAGTCATCGATTGACATGCACTTAAGTTTATTCTATATCTTTACAGTTGTGAATTGTGCTGTGGTAAGCATATGCATGCAGATGTCTTTTTTATATAGACTTATTTTCCTCTGGGTAGATAACCAGTAGTGGGAATGCTAGATCAAATGGGAGATCTACTTTCAGATTCTTGAGAAATCTCCAGACTATTTTCCATAGAGGTTTTACTAATTCACATTCCCACCAGCAGTGTATAAGCATTCCCTTTTCACCACATCCATGCCAATATCTATTGTTTTTTGACATTTTAATAATGGCCATTCTGCGTTTGCCTTTTTTGCTCCCCAACCTTGCTTCCCTCATGCTGCTTATGTCATTCATATATATATATATATCATACACACACACACACACACACCCCTATAAATATAGATTGATTCCAGTACAGTATGCTGTTGGGAAAGAGAGTGCCATGATTGGGAGAATGAATATTAGAATCAAAAAGATCTGAGCTCAAATCCACTTAAATATCACTTTGGAGTAAAAGTTACTTAATCTCTCTGAAGCTAAGATTTCTCATTTTTTAAAAATGTGAATGTCCAGTCTCATAGATTATTATAAGTATCACTGTGTTTAGTACAGTGCTTGGCCACAGCTGAGTCATTAATTAATTAACTCTGACCATAACTTTAATCTTGCACTTTAGCTAATGGTAAATTAAAGTTGATAAAATGAAAGGTTTTTAGACAATTGGTTATCATTTCTGAATTTGTTCTGCTACAAATTTTAGAGCACCTTGGTTAAAAATGTTTATTTTAATAAAAATAGACTTTAAAGTTGTTTTCACAATACAGGATTATCCAGCAAGAATAAATATTGATTTGGCTCTAAATAGATTCTAAAAGATCAATTGAATGAGCCATAGTTGAACCATCAACCATAGTTGACCTAGATGGTTCTACCATGAAATACACTACTCTTGAAAAGAATATCTTATGTTGTGTAGGAATTTTAAATGCATGACCCCTCTTCATCATCCTAAATATTCTGTGAATATAGCAGGTCCCAATTTCACAGAATGAGGAATTTCAGGCTCAGACTGGTGGTGGCATATTCACCCAGAATGCAATAGAAAAGCAAGTTTCAAAGGCGGAGTCAGTTGACTACCTATTCCACAGTCTTTTCCCCTACCCTTACTATCTCACCATTCATCTCCTGCCCAGGGGTACTGTACAGGTAGGTGGCCAGTGGGAATAAACTTCAATCGAGATAATATGTCTGGAGAAGATTGAGCTTGACTGCAGACATTAACAATCACTACATATAAAATTGAGGATATCTAAATTTGCGTAGGGTTAAACCTATGCTGCTATATTGAAAAATGTTCCCCAGAATGATGCTCTCATGATCTATACAAAATTTATTTCAAAAACTTACTAGCTTACTAAAGCCTTCTCCCCTGTCATCAGCCTGACATCGAAGATAAAATGAAAACCATGAGGCCACTAACAACCACCTAACCTTCAACCACATACACTTCACTCTTTCCCTAACATCTCACAGAAACATTGCCTCTCTTCCACTCAGTGCTGATAACATCTCTTGTGGCCTGGGTTCCATCACCTTCCGCTTACTCACAGATACTATTCTTTTAATTATACTCTTTTAAGTCTATTAGAGTTTTAAGTCTACATTCCAGTTGACGGAGTAAATAAAAATAAAAAATAAATAAATCCTAAAGTGTCAAAAAGTAGAGTCATTTCAAAATTTCTAATCAAGATTATTATTTAAACAATCAGAAATGTAACTCTTCTTTAAATTTCAAATCATAACACCAAAATTTTGAGATAAAGCATAACAATTATACTAAAGTAGAAGTTTTATCTATAAACTTCATATTAAACCTAAAAATGTTTCTAAATGTGTATGCTTTAATGTAAGTATGATGATCATCTGATAAAAGTTGTAGAAAATACTGTAAACAATTCCATTTACATTGATTTAAAACATTTTAAATCAAACTTTGCATATAAAATTTATTTCAGAAATCTCAAACCATAAAGTATGCAAAGAAAATGGGCTATGAATGGATGAGAGTCTAAAAAAGTGTCTAATTTCTAATTCCAGCTGCAAGGAAAAGAATGTCAACTATGTTAGAATGTGGCTGTGTTAGCATCCACAAACTGATTTTGAAAATGATTGAATTCATTTAAATGGTCAGTTATTTTGACAAAAACCAATGAGCAAAAGTGGCCAAATCTAGTCAATACCTGGTTGTTTGCATTCAGGCTACTTGCCCTCTTAAATTGGTTTTTATGTGTAGATAGTCTGTGGATCAAGAATTCAGGGTGGGCCACTAATGTCATTTTGTGAAAACAGCATATTACCAAGTAAGAGTGCTTTCTGGCCATTTGCTCTTGGCCACCCATGTGTCTGCTAGTGCAGTAGCACTGGCTCAGTACCTTAGGGCCTCACATTTTCTTCATTGTCTGAGGATATGGGAAACAAAGTTTGACTGGAAAGTAATCAGCCTGGTGGTTGTGGACACATAGTTACCACAGACTTCTTATCAATCCAAGGCTCAAACAGTGGGGGACTGGTAACTTAGAACTCAGCAATTCCTACTTTCCTTTAATTAACCTGACTGGTCTATTGGACAGAAATGTTTACTCAAAAACGTAGAATTGCAAAAAAAAA
>NW_012115488.1:8130105-8176947 GCF_000951035.1 Colobus angolensis palliatus | reverse complement strand
AAAAAAAAAAAAAAAAATTAAGTGAAGCAACTTTGTTTCTGAATTGCATTTGTTTCTGTAACAATTCTCCAGCTTTAGTTTCTGTCAAATAAAAGACCAACTAGTATTTTTCTAAATACAAACACCAACAAATATGCTTACTGCAATTACTATACCCGCCTTTTTACTATTGTTAGGAGATATTGAAAGGCTTAATTGCTTGTATTTCTTGTAATGCTGATTAAAAATAAGGAAAATGCACACATACAATTCAGTGAGGACTGTGAGAAAAACAATGTGCGGCTGAAAATATAGTCTTATGTTCCTGCTGGTCCTTAACCAGGGTTAGTACTATGTTAGTGTATAATAGTACAAAATTTATATTGCATATAATACATGCTATCGGTTTAGTTTAGTTTAACAATGCCTATTCCTTATACTGAATCCATATAGCTTACTTTTCCATTACATCAAAAAAAAAATGCTTGCAGCTTATATCGTATTTTATCCTATCTCATCAGGCAGGTCAAAGTCATTTTAAAAAACAGTTGTAAAATAGATATGATATTATTATTGTAATTTTAGGCAGCCCTGACTAATCATTTTTTTGTGGTTCAGAGATAGAACTAGTAGAGATGAAAAAACCATAGCAGAAGGTTCTAATTCACCTGCCCAAGCTTAGACATTTACCTTGGGAAGAAATGAGGAGAAAAATAAACACTGATTACTCTTCAGGACATCTGAGTCAGCAAAATCACCTGCACATAGTTGAGAAAGGGGTCCCTCATAGTGCAGATTTTGTGGAGAACTCAAAAGCCAGAATACAGTAGCTGTGGATGGCATTTATATTTAGTAAGAGTGCAATATACTCGTTTGAAGTTGGGAGATGAGTATTTATTGAAACAGCTGGCAAATCAGCAGGAAAATGCTGATTTTGAAAAAACTATTCTTCTTCTGTGGAATCAGACCTACTGTATTTAGCAACACTATTATAATTGAACACAAAAACTGCATTAAAACACCATTAAGAAGGAGACAGAAATCCAGAAAAATAAGAGAATTCTGAGTTAAAGGCTGTCACAGCACTCCTGAGTCAGCTCTTTTAAGCATAAATGCACAAACGGTCTTTCAAGTCTGACACGAGATGAACTGACTGGCCTCTGTTTCCCCATCTCTTATGGCCACTGTCAGATGGAACCAGAGTATTTTTTCAGACTGACCTACCACAGCTCATCCATCTATATACATGGGAGCACCAATTCTGCCCTTCATGAAATTAAAACACCAGGAAATTTGATGAAATTTTCATTTTAGCATGACATGAACACAGCCTAACCTTTCCCTGAAAAATGATATATGTATTAGTAAGGGACATTCTGTCACTCCATCTGACCCCACTTCCACCACTTAGAAACACAGAACTGTACTTTTATACAGACATAAGGAAACCAAAAGATCACCAGGTCTTTTTTTTTTTTTTTCCAAATGAAAACACTGAGAACTTCTTAATTTATGTAGCTTGCTAAAGGTTACACAACTGGTTTGTGGCTAAAACCAAATCTTACAACTTTTAATCCAGTGTCCTCTCCAGCACACTCCTTGCCCTCTCTTTAGTCTGTCAGTAATGCATAAAATAAAGATAGACTTTGTCCCAACCCTGGGCCTTAAAGGCAACTAGGAGGGCAGACATGGGTCTAAACAGTAGGGCATTTTGTGAGGCACTTAATGGTTACTATTTTCTCCTCCTGTATTTAATAATGACAGCAGTCAAGTAGGGCTTGTCCAACTCTCCAGCGCAAGCCAAGAAAGTCCTGTGGCTGGCCACGGTGAAGTGTTTCCAGGGCAACAGACCATTGTTGTATCTTCTGCTACTCTGGAAAAATCAGGGAAATATGGGCCATGCAGAAGAACGAGGTGCAGATGCCTGAGGACTCTCCTGGTGTAGCTCAGCTCTGGACCCAGGTGCAGGTCCACCTCAATGTCAGAAGCCTATGAGATGACTCTCCAGAGATGTACTAATAGTTTCTCTGATTAAAAAAAAAAAAAAAAAAAAATAGAGTCAGAACCTTTCTGGAGATAAACTTGAGCTTCATTTTTATTCAAATAGTCTAAGACCAATTTAATACTGGCTTCAATAGAATCAAACACAAGCACTTTGTTGTGCAAAGTGTACCTGAATCTAGCTTTTGATAACTTTCTGTGGAATCTCCACTGTCTGGGAGAGAGGTTATCTTCCCAGGACACACTGGTGGAAGTGCCCATGGCTTGGGAATGCATCTGAACTTAGATCTTAATATCTGTCAGAACTGATGACAGAGTATAAGTGGTGCCAGTGGGTTTCAAGAGGCTACATTTTTGTGCCCAGCTCTGTTCTTCAGAAGTGCAACTCTGCCCTCCCCTATATCCCAAAGATTACAGACAGACTTATTTAAAACATAGCTTCCCCCTTTCACAAAATCCAATCATTTTGCACCTTTAGAGAGGCTTGAATCAATTGATTAAGACTCACATCATAACCCTGGGAAGTTTAGCAGGTGAGAAACAGAAAACCTGAGAACTTATTTATATACTGAGTTGAAAGCCCAGTGAATGTTCTTGTTGTTGAAACTTTAAACCTAACTTAAACTTTTGAATGTTCAACTTCATACCTTCTTTGCAAAGCATGACCTCATTTTCTTCATGGGAAAAAATTCTAAAAGCTTCAAAAGTTATTTTTTAAAATAATTTTAATTGCAAATGGATTAGAAACATACGAATTAAGTATCTCTGAAATTGCACGTAGTTGCTAATACCAAAAGGAAAAAGATTAAAACAATTTCTTTTAGACTTCATCAAACCATAAATATCCAAAGTACGCTTTTGAAAAATTTGGCAGGGGAGAGAGGAGCATAAATGCTGTATGATGCCTTATTTTTTATATATAAAATAGAATTAAGGAGAAATTTGTCTTGAATATTTGTGGTGACAACCTCAAATCTGATTTATTCTATTTCCAGAGGGATTTTTTTTCTTTCCTGTTCTGCTTTATGCTAATATATTTTTATTCTTCTAACCAAATGTATTGTCAGGAGAACCATTAAATGCTGATAGGAAACACTGCTTTGGTCCTAACTTAATTCCAGGGATGAGTGTGGTTTTTAACTTAGATTGCCTACAGCCTTTGTTGGATTAAGATTGGTTAAAAGTCTAAACAATCCTGAAATATTACTAGTTACTTTTAATAGTCCCATACCAGTGATATTGAACACTTCCATGCTTTGATTTCAGGCTGATTCATTTACATGAAAAGCCTGGTGTGATCTTTCAATCTATCTTTTAGCAATTTTTTTTTTACCTTTAAAATTAAATATAGGCAATCAGGCATTTATTCTGGCATTTCATTTTTCTCCTAGAAGTTTGTTTATCGGTTATTTTTAAGAAACAGTTTTAGAAGACACATCATTAGTTATAATGCTGCTTTTATTATTTTTGTTAAGAAATAATCAACATTTATTATTTCATTAAGAAATAGTCAACATTTATTTATTGCCTTCTGAACACCAAATCTGCAAGAGCTTTGTATTTGTTGAGCAGTTGCCTATGGGGGCTTTTCATATAGAATTTTAAATTCAAAAATAAATTCTATTCAAAAGCAAATTTACTGTACCTTTTTTTACCCTCTCCCATTTCCCTAACCCCTAACTCACCACTTGTCATATTTCATAAAATTTCCTACAAATATTTTGATTAATTACACATTGCAGTCAAATACAACATGGGAGGCCAGGGAGAGATGCCTTCCTTAACAATTCCGTGTCTCTCTATAAGAAACAGTGCTATACTTCACCTGCTTATAAGTTCAAAACTTGTTACAGGTAAGGACACCCAGGACATCTTTATTGATCTAAACACCAGTCTGCTCTGCTCCCCTTGTGCATGAGAGGACCATGAGACCAATTCTTTTAACTGTCTCCCAGGATCAATATCTGAAAGATACAAAACTTGAAGGTTAAAGAAAGATCTGCAAATACTGCATATTACCTGCATACAATGCTTTACTTGCATGCGGTGATTTACTAGACAACTTTGGGATGCGGTGTGAGAAAGCCTGATTTCTCTGTTTCGTTTTGTTTTTGTTTGCTTTTTTTTGAGTAGAAATGAATATAAAACAAAGTAGGTTGAGTATGAAAGTATCAGTGCTAAACTCTCACTGTACCTTACTGATGTGGTTTCAGTCTTCACCAGCACACAGCAATTCTGGACTGTCCAACAGCCAGGCTAAGCCCATGAATAGAGCAACAAGAAAATTAATTTTAAACAAAAATGTTGATATTTTAAAAAGTAGCAATCATCTTGGAGAAATCAGCACTATAAAGGGAACTTTTTTACATATATTTTGTGGTTTAGGATTATTATATTTTAAATTCAACATTTGGGTGTAGGCAACAGGAAAAGTTGGGCACAGTAATAAATTCAGTATTAAAGTTCTCATCATTTCATAGCTATGCAAAATATTTTTAAAATTTCACATGAGACATTTTCCTATGCAATGTAACCTCAACAAGAGATTGTTAGTACTTTCCATAACCTCCATTTTGAAATCAGTTTTCTTCAAATTAATTCCCTCTAAGAATTTCTCCTGAGGTACTTTCTACCCCAACACATCCATTCAAACCCAAATACTGTTTCCAGTGTTCAATTACAGCTCCAGAAAATCCCAGGACATCAACTATAAACCAACTAAAACATTGATGGAAATATGAGTTAGCATCACTCAGCTCTAGCTCAGCTTCACAAATAATATGGGTTTGAGTTATCAGCCAGTTTTCTTAATAGTTTCTTTACTGATATCTTCAGATCATACCATGCTGTGGGTTTGAAGTCTATGAGTGAAGAAGGGAAAGGAAAGAAGATTAAATGTGAAAAGGTTCAAATTGCAATGCAGTTCAGAGACTTCCAGATCAATGGAGAGTTCTCAAGCAAAAGTTGCCCATTAGAGGGTCATACAGGAAAAGTCTAGATATAACACCACTGCTATGCCCAATCATCGTCTTAGAGAAGCCCAGAGAAAGCACGGTTTGGGATAAGTGCCAGGGTGGATTTGAACCCATGGCTGCTACAGACTGTCAATCAACTATGCTTCCACAGCAACTTATCTTAAAGGGAAATCTAAAAGACACAACTCCATGTTCATACAGTTTACCCTTTGCCCTGGGAAGATCTAATTTTCTATTTATGTTGGGCAAGGACCTTCTCCAGTACATGGTTCTCAGCTTCTGAAGGGAAACTTAGATGAGGAAGGGCAATGAGACAAACTACAGTCCTCTGCTGTAGTTGGTCTAAGGGACACAACTAGTAGTCATTCTTCCTCTCTTTTCATCCATTCTAAAATTCCTTCACCTTCAGCCATCAACTTAGCAGGTTTTAGTGGTCAATCTGGTACACTTACATAAACCTTCAATCCTCGGAGGTCTTGTGTCTGAAATTCATGGGTTCTTGGTCTCACTGACTTCAAGAATGAAACCATGGACCCTGGCGGTGAGTGTTACAGTTCTTAAAGATGGTGTGTCCAGAATTTGTTCCTTCGGACATTCAGATGTGTCTGGAGCTTCTTCCTTCTGGTGAGTTCGTGGTCTCACTGTCAGGAGTGAAGCTGCAGACCTTCGTGGTGAGTGTTACAGCTCTTAAAGGCAGCCTGGACCCAAAGAGTGAGCAGCAGCAAGATTTATTGTAAAGAGTGAAAGAATGAACCTTCCACAGTGTGGAAGGGTACCTGCGCCAGTTGCCGCTGCTGGCTGGGGCAGCCTGCTTTTATTCCCTTATCTGACCCCACCCACATCCTGCTGATTGGTCCATTTTACAGAGAACTGATTGGTCTGTTTTACTGAGCACTGATTAGACTGCTCTGACAGGGTGCTGATTGGTGCGTTTATAATCCCTGAGCTAGACACAGAGTGCTAGACAGAAAAGTTCTCCAAGTCCCCACTAGGTTAGCTAGATACAGAGTACTGATTGGTGTATTTACAAACCCTGAGCGAGACACAGAGTGCTGACTGGTGCGTTTATGATCCTTTAGCTAGACAGAAAAGTTCTCCAAGTCCCCACTAGGTTAGCTAGATACAGAGTACCAATTGGTGTATTTATAAACCTTGAGCTAGACACAGGGTGCTGATTGGTGTATTTATATTCCCTTAGCTAGACATAAAAGTTCTCCAAGTCCCCATTAGACTCAGGAGCCCAGCTGGCTTCACCTAGTGGATCCTGCACCAGGGCCGCGGGCAGAGCTGGCTGCCAGCCCTGAGCCATGCACCCGCACTCCTCAGCCCCTGGGTGGTTGATGGGACTGGGCGCCAAGGAGCAGGGGGTGGCGCTCGTCCGGGAGGCTGGGGTGGCGCAGGAGCCCACTGTAGGGCAGTGGGGGGCGGGGCAGTTCGGGCATGGTGGGCTGCAGGTCCTGAGGCCTGCCCCGCCAGGAGGCAGCTGAGGCCCCGCGAGAACTTGAGAGCAGCGCCGGCAGGCCCGCCCTGCTGGGGGACCTGACACACCCACCGCAGCTGCTGGACTGGGTGCTAAGCCCTTTCACTGCTCTGGCCGGCGGTGCCGGCAGACAGGCCGCTCCAAGTGCGGGTCCCGCCAAGCCCGAGCCAGCCCCTGCGCCCGCCTGAACTCACTCTGGCCTGCGAGCCCCCTACGCGGGCTCGGTTCCAGCCCGCGCCTCTCCCTCCACACCTCCCCGGCAAGCAGAGGGAGCCGGCTCCGGACTCCGCCAGCCCAGAAAGGGGTTCCCACAGTGCAGTGGTGGGCTGAAGGGCTCCTCAAGCCCGCCAGAGTGGATGCCGAGGCCGAGGAGGTGCTGAGAGAAAGGGCTGCTAGCACATTGTCACCTCTCAGTCTGAGACCTTGATCTGTTTGTAATTACAACAGGGCAAGTGAGTACCAAAAAGTACCCTCTTGTATCATGTGGAATCTACATATATAGTTATGCAGTGCTTAATGATGGGGGCATTTTGAGAAGTGTGTTATTAGGCAATTTCTTTGTTACATGAATATCATAGAATATATTCACACAAACCTAGAGGTATAAGCTACTACATATACACCGGGGCTATATGGTGTTAGCCTGTTCGTCCTAGGCTAAACCTGTACAGCATGTTACTCTACTGAATGCTGTAGTGAATTGTAATACAGTGGTATTTGTATACCTAAAATATGTAAACATAGAAAAAGTAGTGTAAAAATATGATATAAAAGATTTTTTTAAAAAGTATACCTGTATAGGGCACTTACCATTTATATGGTACTTACCCAGCTTGCAGGAATGAGAATTGCTCTGCATGACTAAGTGAGGGAGTGGTGAGTGAAGGTGAAGGCCTAGGACATCACTACACACTACTGTAGGCTTTATGAACACTATAGACTTAGGCTATACTACATTTATTTTAAAAGTTCTCTTCTTCAATAATAAATTAACCTTAACTTACTATAATGTTTTGACTTTATAAACATTTAAATTTGTTTTTAGTTTTTGACTGTTTTTAGTAACCCTTAGTGTAAAACACAAACATATTATAAAGCTGTACAAAACTATTTTATTTCTTTATGTCCTTATTCTCTACGTATTTTTTCTATTTTTGAATTTTTATTTTACTTTGAAATATTTTTTTACAATGACACACAAACACACACATTAGCCTAGGTATACACATGTTCAGAATCAATAATGTTACTATCTTCCAGCTCCACATTTTATTCCATCTTCAAGGAGCAATAACACACATGGAGTTGGCATCTCCTATAATAACAATATCTTCTTGTTGAATATCTCCTGAAGGACCTTCCTGAGGCTATTTTACAGTTAAGTTTTTAAATATAAGTAGAAAAAGTACACTCTAAAATAATGTTAATGGTATAATACACAAATTAATAAAATAGTCATTTAATATCATTGTCAAGTATTATGTACTGTATACGTAATTGTATCTGCTAGGCTTTTTACAACTGGAAATGCAGCATATTTGTTAATACTAGCATCACTCATGAAACGTAATGCCTTACAACATCTACAACGTCACTAAGTAATAGGGATTTTTCAACTCCATTATGGGCTTACAAGACTACTCTGGTGTATGTGGTCCATCATTCACTGAAGTGTCACTCTGGTATATGCCTGTGTTTCTGTCTGCCCACATTGTGTAAAAGCAGCCCTCCTTATCTTGCTGATCAGGGTCAATTATGCCTGGCAAGATGGTGACTCCTCATCTTCTGATCTCTGGATGCAAAAAGTCCAAAGTGTTCTGGAAGCTGCTATAGCTTGTAGATTAATGAGATCCTTGCTATGTCCTCTGGCAAGAATATGCCCTGTTTGAGAACCAGGAACTCTAATTCTAAAGAGTCCGGAATTGCAGGAATGGAAAACACAAAGTCCCCAAGTAGGTCATTAGAAACAATTGTTATAGGGGCCACTCCTGCTTCTATCTCTTAAATCCCAGACCCATTGCTCTTCCTAGCAGTGACACAGGACCATCTAGACATGCTCATAGTGGGTAGTCCGATCTAATACATATGCTGCATCATGAAGAACTACATCACATCCTTAAAGAACATTGCCTCTGACTGTGTCTTCAGTAGTCTGCTCCAAGACGGAATAAGACATACTGCTTCTGAATTACATAGTGTGTGACATGACCAATGGATCTTTTTGCCCTGGGCCCACCCCTGTACCTCATTTGCTATGTTGATGTTCAGCTGAATGCTATATTGTATGAGATTTTTGTCCTTCTATATTAGAATAGTGGTACATGATAAGGCTCCACAGGCAGGAAAGGCAAACCCATGATGAAAACAGCCTTCTATCTTTGTAAGAATGAACTACTGGCTCTTCCTGTAGGATAAAATAGGCTCGTTGTAGTTGACTTGTTACCAAGTGGCTGGTTAGTCTCCTCAAAAAATATTGACATTTTCGGGACACAGTATTGGTCTCTGTTGGACAGGGTCAGCAGCTAGATCAACCTTGGTAAATAGGATTTCGTACTGTTGGGCTCATGTGTACTTTTGTCTTTGCTACCATAGCGACAAAATTCATTTATCCATTGTGGCAGTTTCAGTGTGACCAGTGACCACAGTTATGTCAATTAGGTGGTTTGTTTTGTTTACCTGGTTGTTCTGTGTCTTTTCTATGGTTTTTTTTTGTATTATCTTGTAACTTGTTTCTGTTTTTGTTTTGCTGGGGAGGTGTTCATGTTTGTACAAAAACTTCCCAGTCATGTCTACTTCCATGTATCCATTCACATGTTTGTATCTCTTCTTCCTTGTCCAATTTTCTTTTTCTTTTCTTTTTTTATTTTATTTATTTATTTTTTTAATTAAAAAAAGTTTTTTAAATTAATTATACTTTATGTCCTTTTCCTTCTGTGTCATCCCTGAACATCTGGCAAGGCCACTGGCCATTGCCTCACCATCACAGGGCATTTATTTTTTCACACAAAGTAGATAATCAAATGTACCACTTGTCTCCCACTCTGTAATAAAGAGGCTGATACCATTTTTGATGTTCTACTGCTGACATCTTTTAAGTATCATCACTCCCTCTTCCCCTTTCACCTCACACCTGGGCCGGCTGATGAACAAATCCAAATGGTGCTTCCCTTGTGCTGGTGGGAAGTTCAAACCATTTAAGACCTGGTCTAAATGCAGGAATCCTTGTTGTGCTCCCTGCTTTCTCCATCCATTTTCAGACCTGCTTGGAAGCCTTTCCTGCTCTCCCTAGAAAGCTTCATTATGTGAATAATAAAATTTTCACACACTTTCCATGTGTATTACATCACCAGTTTCTACATTCAAACCTAATTCTGAATGAGGTGTGCATTTCACTTTTGTGGGGTAATCACAAGACACCCATTGAGAAGATGTTCCCTTTCCACTGTCTGTCATGGCCACCTATGATTATGGCAGGAAAGCAACTGCCAATCACTTGACTTGCACCCTGATACCAACCTATCCCATCCACAGACTAAACTTAGATGTTTTTTGTCCTTCTTCTATTGATCAAACATGTCCCCTATATGGTCTTACATATGAGCTCAAGAAAGGTATTGGTGCAACAGTAATGGGTGTCATGTGAATTGAGACAAATTGTTCACACAACTTACTTGTCTCTTCTGCTCCTACTTGGTCTTGATCTCAGAGGTACCATTTCCAATTCATGGTGAATTTCTGCTGGACCTGTTTGACTGTAAGCTTGGTAGATCCAAAAGAACCCAGCAGTGTGATATGCATGGTCACTTGGTGCCTTATATTTAACCAACTGATCTATACCACGGACAAATAATATATCAGAAAATATTTTCCAAAAAGTGGATATTTCTTTATTGTTGATGGTGTAGCCTTGTCCTGAATCCCAAGGGCTTGCTTTGGGACTCTTGCACTGCAGCTTGCCATAATCCTCCAATTGTATCTTTCCGCATTGCAGATACTTGCAACACCATAGGTCTACATGATTGTAATACCAAGTGACAAAGCAGCTTGCACTACAGTCTGGACCTGCTGAAGAGCCCTTTCCTGCTGGCAACCCCTATGTCATTCAGTACATGGGCCAAGCTGTGTAACTAGGTGTGGAATGTGTGGGCTCCAAAACCCACAAAGCCCTACCAGGAGCCATTCTTCCCTTTGGTGGTAGAGATGCAAGATGGAGTAATTTGTCTTTTATTTTTAAGGGATACTTGACCTTCCCCTGAGATCCCCAAGGATGTCACTGAAGTTGCAGGTCTCCTAATTATTGAAAGGCCTATCTTCCACCCTCCGGAACTTTCCTGTTAGCGAGGTACCTCCCTCATGTTAGCCACCATTTGCCCATTTTGCCCAGTCAGTCTGTTTCACTGATGTAACAGATCAGTATGGTGTTGGCCAGTGTCCAGATGGTGTAGACCTCCTCAGACTATATTAGGACAGAAAATGAGAGAGTTAACACTGGAGCAAAACTGTAAATGAATATTGCCATCCCTTCTGTGTGAATGTGAACTGTTTCTGACTCTCATTTCTGGTGAGAAAAAAATGCATTTGTCAAATCTATTATAGCATAATATCCAATACATTTGTAATCTATTCTACAATGATACTATATCCAGCACAACAGCTATTATCAGGCCTACAAATTGGTAGATCTTGTGCAAGTCCATTGTGATTTTGGAGGTCCCATCTAGTTTCTATAGAGGCCAGACTGGCACATTAAAAGGTGTAAGTTTGGAACCACTATCCCTATACCTTTAGGTCTTTAATAGTAGCAGTAAGTACAGCACCTAGCCCAGGATAGATATTTTTTACAAATTAGCTTGAATGGAGTGTGTGGGGGTAAGTTTCAGAGGTTTGTACTAAGCCTTCCCCAGTATAATAGCTCTCATCCCATAGACCAGGGCTTCATATGGGGATTACTCCAACTGTCAAATATGCCAATTTGCGATAAGGCACTTGGCACGGAAATGCCTACCAGCTGCATTTGTAACCTCAGTGGATCCATTGAAGCCAGTCCATGTTCAGGACTCCATTGATTACCTCAGTGGGCTATCATGATGCCTTGGGCCTATGGGTGTCAATATCCAATAATCTTCAAAATGCCTGGTTAGGCATCTTTCTCCAGTTTATACTCACCTGAGTTAATGGCCATAGATCCCTTTGGAGAAGGACTGCGGACATGTACTTGCAGTTGGGTTGCATGTGCATTATCCTGGAGGCCTGATACCTTTTTAATCAATAAATTCCAGATCTTTAATTTGGCTTAGGTTAGGAACTGGGCACGTAATTGCGACTTTTTTTGGTGAGGTCTCCCACTCCTCTCGTCTTACTCTGATTTCAGATATTAAGCAGTACCTTCATTGGCTGCACATCTCATTTGCCTCAAAGGATGCCATGCTTCATTAACCAGCTCTGCAAGTCCCTAAAGGTTGAACTCCCTTGACTGCCCCTTTGATACTGGTGATTACTGATGGAAATTCCAGTCCCCTAGCTTCTGGCACATAAGTCCTGCCACATGGTCTCTATTACTTAAGGGAACCATCACCACCATGGCTATTAAGCCCAGCTCTATGAATGCCTCTCTGAGTTAGTTCCCTGGGGCTTGAATAACAGAGTACCCCAAACTGGGGAGCGGGGTCAGGCTCCCTCTGAAACCTATAGGGGAATCTTTCCTTGGCTCTTTCTAGCTTCTGGTAGTTTGCAGTCATGTTGTATTAGAGCCCACCCTCATGACCTCATTTTCACTTGATCACCTCTGTAAACACCCAGTTGCCAAATAAGCTCACATTTTGAGGTACTGGGGGTTAGGAATTTAGCATATTTTTGTGGGGTGAGACACACTTCAGCTTATAATACTCTCCTACCATCACCCCTGACCTGCGGAGAGAGCCGCCATCAAATGCAACTGTATTATGATCACAGAATACACTCTCACAAATACATGTATGTTGTCCACGGTGAAGGTGTATCCTCTAGGCCTCTCCATAGCATAATCCTCTGTTAAGTATTCTGACCCCACAAAGTGTATCCATTTCAGCACAATCACTTTCCTTAGCTTGTTAATCCTTCCCCTGCCATCTATCAGGACAAACTCAGGCAGGAGTTTGCTCAGCAATAGCCACCTCTTCTCCAGGATTTTACAAGCCACCCATACCCTAGGGTCTTTCCCTAGAGAGTTGAAGCCGAAGTCCCAAGGGGCTCTAAACTGTTGAATTGTTGCTTATCTAGTCTTTCATTTTGAGTCTTTTTTATCAAGAACCCTTAAAATCCTACCCCAAGGAGTACTTCTTTGGCTCCTGCTAATACATCCCAGCTAATTCTTAGGCTCTTTGAGGTTTGGTATCTTACCTTCTTAAAAGGCTTGGTATATCCTCGCCAAGCTATGCTAGAATTTCACCTAGCTAATCAGATTGGCAGTGAGGAGACGATATGGAGGCTGCTCCCAAGAGGGTCAACTGTTACTCTATGAGGAAGAATGCTAAGTGATATAGTTTGTGTGCGTCTTCATCCGTATCTCATCTTGGATTGTAGCTCCCATAATTCCCACGTGTAGTGGGAGAGACCAGTGGGAGGTACTTGAATCATGGCAGTGGGTTTTTCCCGTGCTATTCTCGTGATCATGAATGAATCACATTAGATCTGATGGTTTTACAGAGGGCAGTTTCCCTGCACACACTCTTGCCTGCCACCATGTAAGACGTGCCTTTGCTCCTCCTCTGCTTTCTGCCATGATTGTGAAGTCTCCCCAGCCATGTGAAACCGTGAGTCCAGTAAACCTCTTTTTCCTTATAAATTACCAAGTCTCCAATATGTCTTTATTAGCAGCATGAGAACAGACTAATACACTAAGCAAGATCTTTCCTTATGGGAGAAAATTTAGCTTATACTAGGGAGGAATGGCATGCCTTATAAGCTCTGAGATTTCAGGGGGTAGGGAGTTGCACAGTCAGAATCCTTGGAGGACATATATGCAGAAGTCCTTAAATGTTGTTTTAAGATGCCAGGTTTTCCCAATAAGAATTTTGCACAAGAGTCCTGTTGCTTTGGCTGAACATTTAAACATCTCTGGAGTTCCATAACTCTATTAAGCTATGGAAAAGTTCTCATTGTTTAACTATGTCCCATTATTCCTGTGAAAGGAATCAATAATACTTGGTAATAACTGGCCAGTTCTGCTCCTCTAATAAGAATTGTTCTCCCCCATACCTCTCAAATACCTGAATAATCACTTCGGAAAGGGGCCTTCTCCCTCTTAGTACATTTTCCAAGATCAGCACTGGTGAATTTTTTAGCAGTTTGGCAACCAGTTTGTGCCAAGAGCTGGCCATGCTCCACATTCTATTCAGGGTGGGTGTCCTCATTGCTCTCTGGGTGGTAAGGGAGCCAGTCCCAGCCAACTTCCAGTAGCACCTGTGCCAGTTCATGTCTCTCAAGAAGCATTTGATGATAAGAGTGAATCTCTGAAGCTTAAGTGGTAGGGGTAGAAGAAGGCAAGACTTGCATTCTAGCACAATGCAGGTATAAAGTTTGTGAAAGGAGAATGGGGAGAAAGGAGAACTTGTAGACTGAGGGCAGTTCTGAGAAAGTCTTGGCCAGAGTGATAAGAAGTTCCCCAGCAAAAGTTGCTTATTAGAGTCTAGCACTGGTGAGAATGTCCTGGCTCAAGAATTCCCACTATGCTCATTCGTGGGTTAGGAGAAAGATGGCCTCAATAGAAAGGACACAGTGGATCTCAAGGTACTACAGGTGGAGGCTACTATTAGATAAGTCACCCCACAGAAAATTCTCTTGAAGGGAGAGCTTAGTGGCTTACATTCATGCCAGCACACCCTTGAATATTGATAAAGCCTGAGTCTTTACTTTGGAGTCTGAAGTTCACTGAAGTGTCTTAAAATAAATATTTCTTTGGAATACTTGTTGCTTTGGCTTAATTCAGCTCCTATAATTGCATTAAACTAGATTCACCTCTCTTCCCTGTGTAAATAACATTGATGTTAGACCTTCCAAACTTACCTTGCTCTGAAACTTTCTTCTACCTCTTACATCTGACTCCAACTCTCTGTTAAGAAAACAAATTCAACAGCAGTGACAAAATATGTTTCAATATTCACCCTCCTTAGGGTGTTACATATGATGCTATTCCAGGATTCCAGTTTTTCTACCGAGTTTCAAACATCCTTTTGAGGAGTCATCTCTGTAAGTCATGTCTCCTGTGGCCTTTTCTTCTATGTTGGCATGAAAACTAAAAGCTACATGCATTTTGGGTGAGGGGTAGCAGAAGGGATACTGCAACATTTGGAAAAAATGGGGTTAATTCCAAATATAAAAATAATGTTGGGTGGGAATTTTCAAACTTTTTTACTCCCCATATGTTATCAGTTCAGTTAATTAATACTAACTACCAAATCATACAAGCCCCCAAATCTCTGTAGCTTAATATAATAAAAGTTATCTAACATAGTTTGGCAGAAAGCTATTTTCCATTTGACAATTAAAGGATTGAGGCTTTTTTTAAATGTCGCTTTATCATCATATAATGTTCAAATTGGTTGTAGCAGAGAAAGAGAGTAGGAGGGACACTAGCTCCTAAATGTCCTGAACAAGAAGTGATACAAAATTTCCACTCACATTTTCATCTGCCAGAACTCATTTCTATGTCCCCAGCCTAACTGCAAAGAAGGTGAGGGAATGTAAATGAGTGTGGTGACCCATGCTGAGCATGATTTGTTTTTGCACACCATGCCAATTTTGCACTATCCTCATCCCAGGCTGGGTGACTGACCCCCTGTATTTTTTGTCTTCATTTCATAGCCCCTGAAATATCTCCATATGCATGTATTCTCTGCCTTGCCAGGAAAGAAAGAACAAACATTTGTAGAAAGAATGAGATATTTCTAGAGATACCGTTAGTTTAAAATATTCATCTAAGTTTCATAAGTTTCCTGATGTCAGTATCAGTCTGTATGTTTTCAAAGTTTTTGGTGTTTCTTCTTTTTCCAAATGTCTTATTTGAAGAATTACATACTTGAATCAAAAGGAACAGCACAATAAGGGTGGAAAAAATTAAATGGTTCTCCTTAAAATATATTCTACAATGCTGATAGATATGCAAACAAATGGATGATATAAAAATATATTGTTACATTCTCTATGTTTTAAAAGTTGAACATAGATGATAACTCCAGTCTTTTTAATAGAACAAACTTTTTGAATTTGCTTATTTCACAGCAGATTAAAAAATCTGTTTTACTGAATGTGTTAGCTCACTATTGCTGCTTTAACAAATTACTAGACTTAGTGACCTAAAACAACACAGATTTATTCTCCTATCTCAGTAGAGGTAAGACATTTAGAATATGAGTCTTATGGGGCTAAAATCAGCAGAACTGGTCCCTTCTGGAGGATTCCAGAAGAAAAATCAATTTCCCAACTCATAACTTCCAGAGACTACCAGCATTCTTTGGTTTATTGTTTCATCATACCAGTCTCTGCTTGTCTTTACATAGCCTTCTTTGTCCTTAATTCTCCTGCCTCCCCCTAATAAGAATTCTTGTGATAATATTGGGGGCACTCAGATAATCAAGGGTAATCCCCCCAATCTCAGCATCCTTAATTTAATCACATCTGCAAAGTTTCTTTTATTATGTAAGGCAATTATTCACAGACTTATTCTTATAGATATTATTCTTATCAATAGCCTGTGCTTATCAATCAGCTGGATGAATATAGGGATATAATCTATAGTAAAGATATAATAGATTCATCTTCATGAAATGAAATGACTGATAGCAGTAGCAAAACCTTCTTCAACACTAGTCAACTGTGAATTTATTAATGAATACTCATGTAAAAGTTAGTATTGATCACCTAGGAGAGGTAGAGCAAATTTGTATAGAGGTCAAGGAACTTTTTGGAAATAAAGAGATCAAGATCTTCACAACTTCCCTATTGAAGATGAATATTCATTTTTCTCTGATGTACAAAGACCTAGACAACAGAGGTCCACAGGTAGGATAGAGTCTCCAGGGGCACCATATTTGAGGTGGCAACATATTAGAAGCAATAAAAATAACTGACCTTTTAGAGGAAGAATTTAATGTTTAATTTAAATCACAAATACTTCCAGGCATGGTGACAAACTGGATAATCTAGAGGCAAAGAAATTACATGAGCCCAGTAAGGTAAAACTTTGTGAATAGATGTGATTTCTTTCTGGACATTAATCTGGTCTTTCTAAACCTAGATCTGTTTTTTCCTTTTTAAATGTCATGCCCCCTAATATTTTCTATGACCTAATTGTTACCATTGTAGTGGTGTTGCTGTAGAACTACTCTGAATTCTTTTAACCAATGTAATGGAATTATAATGGCATTATAATGGGCTCCCGATAATTTCTTTTTACTATTGTAATGCTGTCATAATGGCATTGTAAAGGGTTCTCCATAAACATATACTGAAATCATTTTGCCACCATCATGACAGTGAAATGAGTCCCCATAGAGTTTATTTGAAATTGTTTTGCTCTTATAATGGCATTATTAATGCAGTCTCCACAGACTTACAGGGAAATTGTTTGACCATCATAATGTGGTCTTCACAGACTTACAATAAAATTGCTTACCAGTGTAATGTGGTTTCCATTAACTTGCACTAAAATCATTTTCCTACCATAATGGCATTATAATAGGTATCCATGAACTTAAGCTACCAAAGTTTGGTTCTCTTGATGGCATCACAGTAGCATGTTACAAAGACAGTTAAAGTAATGTTGATGCTCTGTTGTGTCATAAGCAAAGACTATAAGTAATGCGCATCTATTTTTCACACTTAAGTATCATGTGGTTTCTCCTTTAAAAGTAATGTACTGACCACAGCATACTTTATAAACCAACAACAATCACTTCTCAAATAACTACATGAGAGAGCCCTAGATTCTAAGTGCAGAAGATCTCAACTCATGCATACTCTATATAAATTCTAATGGTTTTATTAATCTATTTTTTCTCCTCTAAAAAAAAGTGTGATACATTTTTCTCCAGTTCCTTCAAAAAACAGAAACATGGTTTTTATAAATACTTTTTCATTCTACAATTTATGATGTTTTGTGAGATTGGTATGAAGTACAAATCAATACTTTCTAGTTCTTAATATGATCATGTGAAGTGTATGATATTTATATAGAGTTTTTATAACCTTGGCGCCTTTTATTTAAGAGACAATACAGACAACTCACTGGGAATGAATGGATATACTATAAAGGCAGATTAAAAGCATATAATAAATAGAGTGGATTAAATATTTACCAGAGGAACAGGCCTCATATTAGGTGCATTAGTAGGAGATGTAGGCAGGATGAAGGGTGTGATGTTGAGGGAATTTTATTTTTTCATAGGATGTGACTAGGTTACCAGTAATGTAACTTTGCAAACAGCTTTTGGGAATTATTTACTAGCTGGGAAAATTTTAATCAATCCTTCTCTGAATTAGCAACAGCTTAGTGAAGATATGTATTATTTTAAGGAAGCACAACTTGTTCTGCTTATATTATTAAAAATGTATTTATGTTGCTTTTAATACTCTATTGTCCGCTCCATCTGATTTCCTTTAGATACACCCATGAGTTCTCATATAAGAAAGCAAACCTATGTGATTAGGTATGGGGATATGACACATAATTCAGATAAAACTGTTGAAGAAAAAAAGCAAGAGTCTGTATTGTATGAGTCACTAGCCACTTCTTTATTGTGGTGTAAAGGGAAAATTGCCTTGGAGGAGTTTCTTTTTTGATTCTAGAATGTCTCTCTAAGGTCTCCTCTTCTATTATAAATATGAAGCAAGTATGAATCAATTGTCCTGGAAGCGTATACACAATTTCCTTTTTGGGTAAAAATTGTCCTTCTGAATGTCTGCTTAGTAGGTAGTGTTTATCAATGGGAAGAAGATGGAAACGTTTGTACAGGGGTCAAGAAACCTTTTGAGAAGAGAGCAAGAACTTCACCATGTTCCTTTTGAGGTTTAATAGAATCTCATCATTTTTAACAGATTTTGATGGTTAGACAGCAGAGGTCCACAGGTAGGAGAGATTCCCCAGAGGCATCTCAGTAGGAACAAGCAACATAGAGTGCCTGAAGTGGTGACTAATTTCAGTCCCCAAGCCTATATGCCCTTGGGTTGGAGAACAAAGGCAGTGGGGATTTTTTCTCAAGCTACTAGTCACTCCCAATACTGGATGTGCTTTAAGAAAATGAGTGTTATTTAATAGTAATAAAATAATAATAATATAGTATTGTGTCAAGGATTTTTCTGTGTACCTTACACAAATCATGCCAAAACAACTATGAAGTAGGCATTTTAAGATATACATTTTACCATAGGAAAACTGAGAGGATAAATGACTTGACCAAGGTCACACAGCCATTAAATAGTTGAGGCATAAATTACCTGATGCAGTTTGACTCTGCTGTCTATCTATGTTGGCACTACAACATTGTGGGAGCCCAACCTTGAGGCCCCGTTTTTCCTACCATACTGACAGAGTGGTATTTTACTCCCAGTACAGAGATTCAGTAAGGTAGGAGTGATTTGAGAACTGGCCCTTAATATTATAGTGGTATAAGGAAAAATTCTGGAAATAAACTTCCTGCCCTTTAGATCCTGAGAAAGTATTGCCAGGATGGTAGTGGCATCATCCGAGTAGCAGATGAATTTCATATCCCAATGTGTGTGTCCACTTGTATTCTACAATGACCAATGTGGCTGAGAACAGTGATTGCAGCAGAAATTGAGGAACATCCTTCTATTAAATTGATCATATTTTTCTATTTATTTCCCCAAAGTGTGAAATAAAACTGGTCCCCTTAGAATGGTAAAGTCTCCAGAGTTCTGGAAATATTCAGGGAGTTCGAAACGTCCCAAGAGAGATACTTGAGCTCCTGCCGATAGGAATGGGAAGGCTCTAGAGATTAATTTTAGTACTAAAACTAGAAATGACCTCATTTATATTATAAGCTCATGAAACAGGTCATTTTACACATTCTGCAAAGACCTCTGGATTAACATATACCAGCTAGATTTCAGAAAGTAAAAATATAATCAATGATTTTCTCAGAATTATTTAATGAAAGCCACTAGTTTTTACTGTCAAGCTTAGGTTACAAATTTATGACTAAAATAGAAAACAAATCACATTGGTTAGAAGTCTGTAACAAAATAACATCGGGATAAAGTTAAGAAAATAACTGAGTCCAAATTATAATATGGCTTCCACATAATTTATATTTAAAATGGTAAAAACAAACATTTATGATCCTTAACATTCTATCATTTACTTTTGTAAAAAGATTAACATCAACGCTAAGGATATCATCATTCCTTAACTCAGCAAGGGATTTATAGATTGCTGTAAAGAACTCTCAGACTATCAGAGTGGGGATCAGACAAGGGAAGTAATAGAACCTACCTCATAGATTTGTTGTAAGAATTAAAAGAGATAATTCACTTATAGTATTTAGCATGCTACTTGAAACTTAGTAAGCATCACATAGATACTGTCTCTTATAGTTTTTATTGTTGTTTTCTTGTTGCTATTTGTTAATAAACCACATGGCATTGGACAAATCACTTCATTTCCCTGTATCATAAGTGCCCTATGTACAAAAGGAGCAAATAAAATTAGAGGGCTTCCAGACCATTCTTAATTAAAGCTGTTTGAATATTTGAACACACAAGTATACACTGGAGGAATTCTGATGGCAACATTTTCTGAAAATTTTCATAAGATAAACTCAATATTGTTTAGGCACAGATAGTAGAACTATCCTAAAAAATGTTTACAGATACAACTTTGAGTGGTTTAGACCTTTTGCTAGAAAGGCAATAGGAGTGACTTGTTGGATAGCAGTCAACAATAAGGACTCAGAGAGTAAAGATCATTATGCACCTACAAAAGAAAAAAAGTTGGTGACTAAATAGCAAGAATTACTGGCAAACACTGGCTAATAATGGAACAGGTTTGTCAGTAACCTCTGTAGGACTCTGGAATAGCAACATTATCAGCAGAATCCTCTTCAAATAAAAATATTTTTATGGTTAGTAAAGCAAGTTATATCATGAGTTGTGGAATATCAGAACCTTTAAGAGGAAGACTTCTGATTTATTTATTTATTTTTGAGACAAGGTCTCACTCAGTTGCCTTGACTGAAGTGCTGTGTTGTGATCTTGGCTCACTATATCCTTCACCTCTCAGGCTCAAGTGATCCTCCCACTTCGCCTCCCGAGTAGTTGGGACCACAGGTACATACCACCACACCATACTAATTTTTTTAAAAAAAATGTTAGTAGAGATGGGGATCTCCCTGTGTTGCACAGGCTAGTCTCAAACTCCTTGGCTCTAAGCAGTTCTCCCGCCTTAGTCTTCCAAAATGCTAGGATGGAGATACTTTGATATGAAAAGAAAATAGTTTTGGGTCAGTCAACACCTTATACTGGAATTGTTGACCAAAGAGCTGTATCAAAGTGCTATAGAAAAGTAAAAGTTAAATGTGGTCAGACCAGATACTGAGATAAATATTAAATAAGTAGAGTTCAATAGAAATGGAAAACTAGGATCAATCTTACTGATAAAATAGGGGGAACATGAGATACACTAAGGAATAGCCACAGTTCTTGACCTTGACAACTGCCAAACTTTCTTACTTACATTTTCTTATTTTGGTATAACTGCATTATTCCAACAGGCAGAGCAAACCTTTGGAAAAAGTGGGGTGAGAAAAATTGTGTTTGGCTTTTTAACTAAATTGAAACCTTATACTTTTATCTAAAAGATAGGATTGTGATCTAAGATCATGTTCCTAGACCTGTGGACATGTTCTTCTCTATGTAGAGATGCCTAAGAAAATTATCAGACATGGTGGGAGGATGTGACAGCATTAGTGACAGAAAGTTTCCAGTCCCAACCCCTAAGTCTGTAGAGTTGCTACGTGTCCTAAAGTTTTTCCTTTAAAAAAATTATTTGAGCTTTCTCAGTTTTGACTCACAATAAAGAATAACAAAGAATATATTGACTAACAAAACATCACCTGCCCACAATTGCCTTGTCTCTAAATTCCTTTAGTCATCTGATCTTTTTCTTAATCAGCTCTTCTTAGTCATCTCAACTATTATTACTCATTTCAAGATTTATGCTTTCTAAACAGAAAAATTATGGGATATTTTAAGGAATGATTTTTATAGCCCTTCAATGGGTTATCACAACTCACAGTTTTAGTAGAATGGGCATTTTTGCTGCTGCAGCATAAACAAATAACTTACCATTTAATATGTCATTACTTAGTCCTGATTGTTCAAACACTATGCTTTGATTGAAAAGATTACTGTATCCTTACTGTTAAGTAAGAATACAAACAATATTATTGTTTTTTCAGAATAAATTTTCATATGTATACTTTTAATTGAGGAATAAATATATGTAGTGATGGATAGAAAGTGAGTCTGAAGTGTACAGCTCAATTGACACCCATGGTGTGTGTGTGTGTGTGTGTGTGTGTGTTTGTGTGTGTAGGGGGAGAGGGGATGTGTGGGTGGGTGGGTTGTGGTTAAATGGTTACACACACACATACACAGTATACACACTTCACAGACAGTTATCCATCATTATATCTGTGAAAGTTATCCACATTTCTGTAAAAAGCAGTAATGTGATTTTTTCATGGCCATGTAAGATTCTATGGCATGAAGATAACAAAAAGTATTGCTCCAGTGTATTGTTAATGGAAATTTAGACTGCTATACACATTCATGCTCAAATCTTCATGTAAATACATGCTTTCATTTCTCTTAAGTCTATGGCTTGGAATAGAATTCCTGGGTGATGGAGCACTATATGTTTAGCTTTAGCAGATACTGACAAATAGTTTTATAATGTAATTGAAGTAATTTAGATTCCCACTAATGTAGAATTCCAGTTGCTGCAAATTCTTCCCAATGCTAAGTATCATGAATATTTTTTATTTTCATCATTGTTGTATTTTCTTCTTATGTACATTTCATGTGCATTTCCATGATTTACAATATTGAATTCCAAAATCCATAATTGAAATTGTTTATTTCTATAGTTTACTAGTTTCTTTAGGAAAAATGGTACAATTATTTACAAAACAGACTAAAGTTTTCCAATGTTAAATTGGTGGGACTTAGGAACTGGGTTTAATTCTATCTGTGCGTACAACTAGTAGTGTGATCTCAGGCAATTCATTTTTCTTGTCTGGCTCTTGCACTCCTCACCTGTAAATTAAGGGTTTGGTTGTCAGATTGATTATATTTCTAATATATCTGACTTAATGCATATTTAGTTATCCATCTTAGTCTGAAATTCTGGTCAAAAAGGGTCCCTGTCTCTCGTCACTGGGGAGCAAGACTCATGTAGACAAAATAAACAATTATTCTAGGTCATTTTAAATCTAGATTTATAATTTCTTTCGATTTGCCTAGATTTTTAATCCTATTTCTTAGTAGAAACTGGAAGGGTCTACTGATCTGTGTTACTATTCATTTTTGCAGGATTTTTTCCTGTCAGAATCCCCAAGAAAGTCCTTCTGGGTCCTCTTGGCAGAGGGACTTTGCTCCAGGGCTACCAGCTTTCTCTCATTTGTGCTGACACAGCTCTCCTGTCAGATCTAAATCTTTAAAAGGGCTGTGCCCTTACCAAAATAAATGGCTTCCCATCTGCTTCAGGGAAATTCCATAGCTCAGAAGTGTGCACATCATGTAGTTAGAGTAGCAAAATAATTTCTTGCTACATGTGTTTAGAGGAATTTTAATCAAATTACTGTAAGAATTTTCACTCTTATTTGTGGTTGAACTACAGCTACAAAGAAGAACATCATTTTTCCCCTTTTATCCAAACCCAGATAAATGGTGATTGATAGCCTAAGCCATTCATATTTTTTCTGCTAAGATTTATTTAAATTTATTTAATTCTACAAGAGTATGATTCTACTGGAGACGACACCTTTTAGTGTCAAAATTGCCACCAAGTATAAAGTTAGTCCCTTGTAAAAGCTGCATTAACTCTTCAGAGCCATTACATTTCTGGTTAGTGTAGTGAAGCCATTGTTTACACTGAAGTAATTTGCTGCATTTCAGAGAAAGATTGTGGCAACTAGGCCTTGATTCACAGAAAGATTGGGCTGCTTGACTTATATGACCTGCCATTAGCATTTGAAGGCTTATCAGCTTCTTAATCAGATAATAGTCTTACTTGGTAATGACATATGATTAATAGTCTGTCACATTTTTTACTTTTGGTAAGATCATTATTTATCAAAGTATCATTGATTTATGAATTAGCAACATTAAACCCCTTGATAAGATACTATTATGTTCTTGAGAATACAATAGTAAGAACACAGAAAAGTCATCTTTTCTTTGTACTGGTGGGGTTTAGAGTGTTGCAGGTGTCACTGTGAAAAAGAAATCTTACATTTCAAATCTTAAACATCCAAGAACATGAATTAGATGGCTTAATGGAGTAATCTAAGTTTCACAAATTATTAGAATTTCCAAAGGACCTTTGACCTACAGACAGAAGAATTAGTTTCAGGCATCTTTTTTTCTTCTACAAATATTTTTGCATCATTTGATTTATCTGAAATTGTTATACGTCACGTGGAGCCAGGAGTGAAGGAAACAGATGTGCCTGTTGTCCTCTGGAGTTTCTGACCCATTGTTATCTTAAATTCTGCTTGGAAAATTCCCTTAATGGCTAAGATCCTGGGTCACTACTAAATTATTACCACAGTTTTAATTTTCATTTAAATGATCATTCTCATATGTATCTTTCTCCCTGGAAGCTTAGGACCCGGTTCTTTCTTTCCTTTAAAACTATAAATAGCGAGTGTGTGTGTTTGTGTGTGTGTGTGTATGTGTGTCTGTTGTGTACTTGAGATTATTTGGTTTGCCAAGCATATATACAGGTTGGAGGGAAACGGAATGAGAGAATATTTCTCACATCTTTACATATGACCTAATAGACTTGCATATTAGTTATAACTTGCTCCCCTGTGTCTCATGCATACCAGTATATGGTGTGGTTTACACCACTAGTGTTAAAGTTAAAAAACTACTTTGAGTATATACCCAAAGGATTATAAATTATTCTACTATCAAGACACATGCACATGTATGTGTATTGCAGCACTATTCACAATAGCAACGACTTGGAACCAACCCAAATGCCCATCAATTTAGACTAGATAAAGAAAATGTGGCACATACACAACATGGAATTCTATGCAGCCATAAAAAAGGAAGAGTTCATGTTTTTTGCAGGGACATGGATGAAGCTGGAAACCACCATTCTCAACAAACTAACACAGCAACAGAAAACCATACACCGCATGTTCTCACTCGTAAGTGGAAGTTGAACAATGAGAACATACAGGCACAGGGAGGGGAACATCACACACCAGGGCCTGTCAGGGGGTGGGGGGCTAGGGGCGGGATAGCATCAGAAGAAATGCCTAATGTAGATGATGGATTGATGGGTGCAGCAAACGATCATGGCACACCTATACCTATGTAACAAACCTGCACATTCTGAACATGTATTCCAGAACTTAAAGTATAATAAATAAATAAATAAATATTATTAAAATAAAAAAACTACTTTGAATTCTAGCTCTGCCATTCAATACTTTAGTGACCTTAATCAGTTTATTTCTTGTCCCTGAACTTGAATGATCTTATCTATAAAATGAAGAAAATAATTTCCATTGTACGCTTAACCAAAGTTTAAAAACAGGAAATTGGATTGCATAGGAGATTCAGGGCAATAATTTTAGTTATGTAGCAGGAACAACCTTCTATTTAATGAAAGAAGCTAATACTACAGTTTCTTCTCATTATTGTGGACATTGACAACTGGTAGAAGAGGAAGAAAAAGTGCTGCCTGCTCACAACCAGTAAAATATGATAAAAGATCTGCCACCTTCTCTGTTCTTTGCCAATGAGCATTTGTTCAAAACATTCTTTGTTGTTTGCCGGGCATCAAATCATGCTTTCAGCATAAACATAGTATCTGGATGGCTGGGCACAACTGCTCCAAAAATATACCTTCTTTCATAGACGGAAGGCTTTCACAAGGTTCCCTCAACCATGCTTCACTTCACTATCGAATATTTTCTTTCCCTATGAGTTAGTTATCCCATTTCACTAATGAGGCATAGATAGGCTAAATGATATTATTCAGGCACAAATGATGACTAGATGGCAGAGCCGGAATTAGAACCCATTAGGTGCTTTACTTCCAGGTCTTTTCTCATGTCATTGAGTTAGGCTTGTGTTCCAATTCAGCTCAGATTTCTTATTTACAGTAGATTTTTTTTTGTTGTCTGGAATTTCAAAAATTAGCCCTTTGACCCCTTAGAAACAGGTTTAAGTGATTGTAGCACTTTTGCCTCAGTGCGCTTTTATTTTTACTTAATCAATTCATCAAGACTTTCTATTGTTAGCAGGAGAAAGACAGAGACCAAAACTTTCACAGCAGCTCTAAATATTCAATTATTCATCAGAAGTGGAAGCAAAATAGACACAACCAGAATTATCATGATTTAGCAAGTGAGCTACTCTAGATCGGAGCATGGAAAGAATATGCCTGTGTGGCAAAAGCAAAAAATATAGAATTTGATTCCATAATTCTGTATTTTTCCCATAAAAGTTTTATTTTCCACATGCATCTAGTTACAGACAGACTTGTCTACATCAATTAGAACTAAATTCAGCTGCATACAACAGAAAATCCAAAAATAGTAGTGATTAAACACAACAAAATTTATTCTTTCAAATACAAGAGAGTCAGAAGTAGGCAGTCCAGGTGTGTCAACTGACACCATGGGATCGTCAGAAAATCTCCTCTCGCTTTTTCTGCTCCATCATCCTCGGTGTGTGGTTTTCATCCTTAATGTTGCCTCATGATCTGAATGGCTGCTCCAGTTCTCATGTCATTGTTCCTGGCAGTTGGAAAGAATGAGCCAAGAAGGCCGGAAAAGTGTGCACTAACTGTCCATATTCCTTTTGAAGGAGTCCTCCTGCATGTTCCACACAACAACTTCCATTTATGTCACCATAGCCAGATTTTATCATCATCACCACTTTTAGTTGTGTGGATATTTGAGCTTCTACTTGTTTGTTTCTGTTTTCTTATGTTTCATTCTGTTCTGTTGTTCTACTTTTATGCTGGCCATGTTGCCTCTGAGACTATTATAAGCTTTCATATAGTAAGGAAAACGGCAGAATGGTTATTCAATAGACAGTTTGCAGCATCTGACTCAGTGTTTAAAGCATGCATGGAGTAAATATCTAACATGATAATTATTTAGGGAATAACTATGAATGATGTTATAAATAATTCACATAAAATATTAGTTCTTATAAAGGGATAGTCCTACATAATAACTGTAAGGAAGTCTTTAAATAGTTTTCTACATTATTATCTTAACAAAAGCAATGCATGATTATTATAACAAATAAACAATGTAGAAATATAAAGAAAAAAATTAATAATCTCTTTGCTTTCTAACCCCTCTCTCTCTTGCAGAAAACTAAAGCTAGTAGTTTATGTGTATTTTTTTCTACCTCTCTATAATTATACAAATATATACATGTTGCTGTTAGTAACCAAAATAGGTTTGTACCAATTACTCTGCAAGTTGATATTTTAACCTAATCTAAGATCAATACATATAGATATACTCATTCTTTTTAACGGCTGCTTAAAATTCTAGAGTCTAGATATGCCATAACTGTTATACAAAGAAGACAACTTTTACTGATTAAGACTTCTAAAAGGGCAACAAAATCAGCTTGATGAAGTACTGAAAACAGCTAAAAAACAAAGAGTCTAAATCGCTAAGACAAAGGTAGAGGTTTTAGGGTCGAGCACATTAAGTGAGTTCATGTGGCTAACTAAGGACACAGAGCATGCTCGGTGTGTGACTGCACCACATTCAGGACAGAGGGGAACTTTTCAGCATAGCTTCTTATGCCACAAAATTCCTAAAGATGCCATTTATGCCATCTGGCTTTGTTGTTCCTCTTAATCAGCATCTTTAGACATTTCTACTATTCATTTTCTTTTCCCTTTTCAAAACATCTCCCCAATCAAATCACCATCTAAGTTTTAAATCCTGAAAAAAAAAAAAGTTTCAAAAAATTATTAAAAACTTGGGCCAGTCGTGGTAGCTCATGCCTGTGATCCCAGCACTTTGGGAGGCCAAGGCGGGCGGAGCACAAGGTCAGGAGATCGAGACCAGCCTGGCTAACACAGTGAAACCCCGTCTCTACTAAAAATACAAAAAATTCGCCGGGCATGGTGGCGGGCACCTGTGGTCCCAGTTACTTGGGAGGCTGAGGCAGGAGAATGGCATGAACCCAGGAGGCAGAGCTTGCAGTGAGCCAAGATCGTGCCACTCCACTCCAGCCTGGGCAACAGAGCGAGACTCCTCAAAAAAAGAAAAGAAAAGAAAAGAAAAGAAAAGAAACATTGCTCTAGAACACAAACACAGAGGTGTTTTGACTTGCAAGAAAGACAAATATATCCAAGAATGAACACCAAGCTGCTCAGTTCTTCCTGCTGATCCAAGCTTGAGGGTTCTCCTCTTTTGTGTTTTGTGGATTGTGACTAGGTAAATAGGGAAGTCGTGAAGATACTCATTGGGAATGTTTCATAAACTTATGCATTCTTCAATCTCTCTATTTCTTGATTTCCTCATTCTACAATGAAGTTAATTGAGGATACTCAGAATGTGAGGGGATCGTTCTGAGAGCATTTAACATTATAACTACATGTTTTCTTTGGTCTCTTATACTCCTTTCACTAAGGATTATAATATGCAGTTGCATAAAAATCTGTTGCAATAGTAATAAGAATATGAAATCTCACATATGGAAGGAAACCAAAGAGATGCAATGGCTTGTCCAAAGTTACATTATTGTGGCTGAGCATAGTGGCTCATGCCTGTAATGCCAGTACCCTGGTGGTCTGAGGCAAGAGAGTTGCTTTAGTCCAGGAGTTCAAGAACAACCTGGGCAATAAAAGGAAACCCCCTATCTACAGATAATTTTTTTTTAATTAGCCAGGCATGGTGGTGCATGCTTGTAGTCTCAGATACTCAGGGGGTTGAGATGGGAGGATCACTTGAGCTCAGTAAGTTGAGGCTGCAGTAAGCCATGATGACACTCCAGTCTGAGCAACCAACTGACTCTGTCTCAATAAATAAATAAATAAAATAAAGCAACGTTATTGTTAGCAAAGCCAGAACCAAGTTCTGTCCACTGAGCATGTTCCTCTCACTTTCCTCTTGACAGCAGGCTGCTTCAGATGACAAAATAAACTGATAGATATAGCTATATCTATTATTTCTAAGAAAAAAACCAGTTAACCTCTTATAGAATGTTTATCATATACCAGGTACTAGTGTGCAAAATGTTGATGCTTTCCTTTACCCCACAAATATATGTCAAGGAATATTTATGTGTAACTCTTTATAGGCACTGTCAGAGGGTCCCTGTCCTCATGGAGCTCACATCTGGATTTGTGTGTATTTGTGTATGTGTATTAGCAGAGGGTGAAGGTGGGAAGCAAAAGAAAAATAGTAAACAAGAAAACATAATCATCAGACATGGTTTAAAGAAGAATGTAGAAGATAAAGAAAGAGAAGTATGCTATTATATATTAGCTAATTTAATCCTAATATCAAGTCCATGAGATGGATAATAAGATTATCCCTAATAGAGCAAGGCTCAGAAATCAGAAATTTCTTCAAGTTAATAATTACATTCTAGGTCACAAGGAGCCAGCTTTAACCCCAGGTCTGCCTCACTCCAGAGTTGTGTTCTAGTCACTATGCCCATTTGCTTCTACATGAGAATGTCAGAAAAAATATACATATTTACTTGAATTTTCCTTCAAAACAGTGATGTTAAATGAGAAAATGCACTGGGTAAATGCTGCAGATTAAGTATCTGAACAGTTGAGCTGAGTTGCTTAATGAGGTTAAGGCTCATGGCATAGGAACTTGAGTTATTTCATCTTGAGAATGGTGGAAAAGAGGCCAAATAAAAATGCATTATTGGATTCATCTGGTTTCTGTTTTAAGGGATTAAAGAATTAGCTAATAAGCACACAATTCTTGAAGCCATACTGTTCAAAGCAAGGTCAGCAGCTAATAAAGACATCTACTATTTAATCATGGATCAGACCACTTGACTTTGCTTGAATCATTGATACCAGCCATTATTGGCTGAGAACCAGCAAAGTACTCAGTACAGCATGAAATAGGAGAGGTTTGGGGATCTGTTAATTGCATCTTGTCTCAGCTGTAGGAGGTATACTACTCCAAAATCAGTTCCTTCCAATTATTCCAGATTGCAGCTGGCATGGTGAACCCTGGGTTGTTTTTGTCCAATGAAAGGGTCTAATTTTATCACAGAATCACAGGACTGGCAAGACCTTGGGAGGTCAGTGGAGCTTTCAGGCAAGGCTGCACTGAGTGAATATATCTAATCCTATTTTAAACTATCTCCAGAGGGGAGATTCCATGATTTCTCTTGAAAGCCAATGCCAGTGTTAAGCAACCTTTTCTGTAGCCAGTCTATCATCCCTAGTGATTTATTTTAAATTCATCTTTCCCAGGGTTCATAATGTTAACTTATATTATCTCTATTTTTCCTCTTCATATTTTAAAGCATCGTTGAAAATTGAAATAACTTTTATGTTTGGGTAGAGAGGTTAAATGATTTTTAATTGTTGCTCAGTAGGCTTAAATCAGTTTAAAATGCCCAAATCAAACACCTATTCTCTGGAAGCTTTAAGTATTCCAAATAAATAACAATGACTTTGAAGGATTTGCCATCTGGCTCCCACTTCCCCAGTTCACTATGTTGCAGGCACACCAGCCATTTCAAAATCCTCAAACACACTGAGCTTATTGCCCTTGCTATTTGGTCCTGCCTGTAATAGTCTGTCCCAAATCTTCCAGTGGAGAATTTTCCCTTCTTAGAGGAGCCATCCCTGATCAACCCATTTAAAGCTTCCTCAGAGCAATCATCAGATTTTTAAATTATCTTTTTTAGTCCCTAGCTGGCACATTTGTTGTTTCTCTCCTTCTCCATTAGGATGGGGAACTTCACCTTTTTTTTTTCAACCATTGTAATCCAATCCCAGTTTCTAAAAAAGACACATGGTAAGCATTCAATAAAGATTTGCTAAATGAATGAATGAAAGGACATTTGAGTAGCAATAAAACAGTGCAAAATGTTTATTATAGTCTCTTTTTCCTCAGAACCCCAGAGTGGTATGTAGAGAAAGGATGTAGAGCTTGCTTACATGAACTCTAAGACCAGACTTAGATCCAGGAGCTTTAGATCCCAGATCTAGCATTTCCCAACTGTAAAAGTTTGGACAAGTTACTTAAATTCTGTTGGTTTTAGTTTTGTAACCTGTGAGATAATTATAATAAAACTAACCTCATTTTCTAGTAATTAGAAAAAAAATGGTTTATTTTACATAAGTGGATTATTTTACATTGCATGTAAACTATTAATTTACTTTTTTGTACAACATTTATTGAGTATCTATTGTCAGACACTGACCTTGGTCCTAATGATACAGCAGTGACTAATCAATAAATATCTTTACCATCAAGCTTACATTTTGGTGCATGTATATACATGTTTCATAATTATTCCAAGAATATATATTTTTTCTTTTTTTAAAAAAAAAAATTTATTTTGAGACAGAGTCTTGCACTATCACCTGGGCTGCAGTGCGATGGCACAATCTTGACTCACTGCAACCTCTGCTTCCCGAGTTCAAGCAATTCTCCTGCCTCAGCTTTCCGAGTATCTGGGACTACAGGCACCCACCACCACTCCTGGCTAATTTTTTGTATTTTTAGTACAGACAGGATTTCACTGTGTTAACCAGGATGGTCTCAAACTCCTGACCTTGTGATCTGCCCACCTTGGCCTCCCAAAGTGCTGGGATTACAGGCGTGAGTCACTACGCCTTGCCCTAAGAATGTATTTCTGAAACTATCCTATATGGGGATTAAGTCTAAACTTTCATCAGGATACTAACACAGGCTGTTTGCATTACTCCAATCAACTCTTCATTCAAGAGTCAGCATATATTTACTAAGTACCTGTTATGTGCCTGAGCATATTTATAAGTTAACAATAGTGTTTTAGGAAGATTCTTAGAGAGGTCTACCTATAGGAGCAAGTAGCCATTCTCACCTACAAACAGATTGCTCATATTTGACACCTAGAGTGCATTAAGAGATATCTCAAGAGATACAAAAAGATATTTTTAAAATATCAATCATATGTATTTCAGAAAAACTATCAGTAAGAAAGTGAATGTTTCTGTGATCTCCTAGTAAAGAAACCCTTTTCTTGTCGGAGGAACCTGCCCCCAATAACTCAACGTGGGTTCTTTTCTATTTCCCTAAGTGTCAGCCAGTCTGAGAAATAAAGGGAAAGAGTACAAAGAGAGAAATTTTTAAAGCTGGGTGTCCGGGGGCGATACCACATGTCAGCAGGTTCCGTGATGCCCCCTGAGCTATAAAACTAGCAAGTTTTTGTTAGCGATTTTCAAAAGGGGAGTGAGTGTGTGAATAGGGTGCTTCAAGGGTGACAAAAGATCACAAGGCAGAAGGTCAGGGTGAAAGTAGAATCACTAATGAACTTCCATGTTCCGCTGTGCATGCATTGTCAGCATTCAAGAGCAGAGAACCGGTCTGACTAGAATTCGCCAGGCTGGAATTTCCTAATCCTAGCAAGTCTGGGGGCGCTGCAGGAGACTAGGGCGTGTTTCATCCCTATCTATGTCTCCATAAGGCAGACACTCCCAGGGTAGCCATTTCAGAGGGCCCGCCCTGGGAATGCATTCTTTTCCCAGGGCTGTTAATTATTAATATTCCTTACTGGGGAGAGAATTCAGCGATATTTCTTTTACCCATTTGCAGTAATAAGAGAAATATGTCTCTGTCCCGCCCGGCCCACAGGCAGCCAGACTTTAAGGTTATCTCCCTTGTTCCCTGAACATTGCTGTTATCCTGTTCTTTTCTCAAAGTGCCCAGATTTCATATTGTTTAAACAATTTGTGCAGTTAATGCAATCATCACAGGGTCCTGAGGTGACATACATCCTCAGCTTACAAAGACAATAGGATTAAGAGATTAAAGTAAAGGCAGGCATAGGAAATCATAAGAGTGTTGATTGGGGAAGTGATAAATGTCCATGAAATCGTCACAATTTATGTTCTTCTGCCATGGCTTCAGCTGGTCTCTCCATTTGGGGTCCCTGACTTCCCACAACATTTTCTTAAAAAAATAAGAGTGTTTCTTGATTTTAATCAGCAGGTCATGTGCATTCGTGAAAGTTAGGGCTAGAATTCAGCCCTTAAATTTTTTGGAAAAAGTGTTTTTTCACCAGTAATCCATTTTCAGTTTAAGATGTTTTCAAAAAGAGATTAGCAGCCAAGCACAAACTTCTACTAATCTATTAATAGATTGAGGTAAACATGTATTTACGACACATATGTTTTTAAAACGTAGGTGAGCTTCTTTTTCAAAAGCATTCTTTTTTATCAATATATGGTGACTAAATTCTGTGTCAATAGAAATTTATATTCAGCTTTCTCATCATTGTGACTGCGCAAGATCTGTGTATGAATGTATCATGATATATTTAATCACACCTCAGTGGATGGACATTTAAGTTGCTTTTGATTGTTTTGCTATTCTAAACAATAAACGACATAAACCATACCTGACAAAATGTCTTTGTGTAGTTGTTTGTTTACCTTCCGATATAAAGAAGTAGTTTTTTTGTATGTTTGTGTTTTGTTTTGAGACAGAGTCTCACTTTGTTGCCCAGGCTGGAGTACAGTGGTATGATCTCGGCTCACCGCAACCTCTACCTCCCGGGATCAAGCGATTCTCCTGCCTCAGCCTCCTGAATAGCTGGGACTACAGGCACATGCCACCGTGTCCAGCTAATTTTTGTATTTTTAGTAGAGACGGGGTTTCACCATGTTGGCCAGGATGGTCTCTATCTCCTGACCTTGTGATCCACCCACGTTGGCCTCCCAAAGTGCTGGGGTTACAGGCATGAGCCACTACACCTGGCCTTGAGAAATAATTTGTATACCTAAAAGAAAGTATTTTAAAATCAGTGGATTTGATTATATGAGACCTAGTTTGTAATACATGTAATAATAAACCAAATAGAACAGAAAGTGTAAAGTTTGGAAAATATTTGCAAGACATACTTAGTCACGATTGATCAAGCCAGCCTAGCAGTGTTTGACTTTCTCGCTTACTAGCTCTGTGACCTGAGGAAAGTTATGTACTCTGTCTGTGCTTCAGTTTCCTCATCTGTAAAAATGGGGATAATGATAGTACCTACCTGTAACGGTAATTATGTGGAATAAATATAAGGTGGCCTGAACCGTACTTGACATCTAGGAATGGGTGTATAAAAGTTTGTTATAAATGTATCAACAAAAGGTAACTTCCTAACTATATCAAGAGTTTAAAAGTCAGTAGGATTAACACTAATAAACTGAGCAAAATCAAACTAAGCAATATAACAAAATAGCCAAACAAAAAATAATACAAATAGCTAATTTATAAAGACATTTGATATGTCTAATTTTTTTTTTTAAATCTGAAAGTTAAATCCATAAAATACATGTTGTCCTATCTAATTAACAAATATCAAATACAGTGAAAATAACCAATACTAAGATCCACTACACTGGGATAGCAATGTGAATTTGATGAACACACTTTGAAAATAATTTGAACAAATGTATTATTAAGAGCCTCAAATAAAGGTTCACCCTTTGAATGTGTAATTCTATTTCTGACAATATACCTCAGGATATAATCAAAAATGTGTGCAAAGCCTATACCACAAAGATTTTTATTGACATGATGATATATGTAACATGGAGCAAAAACAGCAAAGTGGTTAACAGACTGATATTGAGAATGAGCTAAAGCCTGTGTTCAAATTCTAACTCCACTATGAAACACATTTAACATTTTTTTTTTTTTTTTTTGCAAGGGTGGACAGAATCTTTGCCCTGTTGCCCAGACTGGAGTACACTGGCATAATCTTGGCTCACTGCAACCTCCACCTCTGGGTTTAAGCAATTCTCCAGCCTCAGCCTCTGGAGTAGCTGGGATTAAAGGTGCGTGCAACCATGCCCTGCCAATTTTTGTGTTAGCAATAGAGATGGGTGTTCACCATGTTGGCCAGGCTGGTCTCAAACTCCTGACCTCAAGTGATCCGCCTACTCGGCCTCACAAACTGCTGGGATTACAGGTGTGAGCCACCGTGCCTGGCCTGTTTAACTTCCATTAAACTCTTTCATTGGAAATTAAATGTAATAACTGGCCTAACAAATTTGTTGTAAAAAGTACACAATGTTTAGCACAGAACAAACTTTCTCTGGAATTGATTGCAATTACTATTATTAATAATAGCCCCACATTTTAGATAACTGAAATGGTTGTAGACATATATATTACCACATTTTAAAAAATTTAAAGGCAAAATAAAGGATGTCATGAACATTCTAATGGATATAATGTTTAACTGAAAAATATTGTATAAACTTAACTATGTAAAAATTTATATATAGGAGGAAAATAATGTCAAATGTAGTTATTTCTATATAGTAGAATGAAAATTTTATTTTTATTGTCTCTATATAAATATATATACATTTCTGCAATTTCTAAATGTTATGCAGTATATATTTGGTACTCTTACATACCAAAAACAAGTATTTGTACAAATAAAACAAATCCCTAGGCAAGTTTGTCTTTATAGTTACAATGGTATACAAATAAAAATATAACAAATATTATTTATTTGGGTAAGAATCTGTTTTTTCCTCTTATTCTAACATCTTCCTATCATGAAATATTTATTATGTGTTCCCAGGCACTTAGCACTTGCTAGAGGCGAGCCTGAATAAGTCCCTATCCTCAAGGTGCTGACAAGAGATTATCTCACCAATAACATCCATGAAGGTATAAGAGATGTACACATGTTTTTGATGACTCACAAATAAATTCAAAATGACAGTAAATATTTCAGAGTGGATTATTATGCCCATTAGTGTACATAGATGAAATTCATTAAAAGTTTAACATTTAGAAGTAACAGACTGGTGCGGTGGCTCAAGCCTGTAATCCCAGCACTTTGGGAGGCTGAGGCGGGCGGATCACGAGGTCAGGAGATCGAGACCATCCTGGCTAACACGGTGAAACCCCGTCTCTACTAAAAATACAAAAAACTAGCCGGGCAAGGTGGCGGGCGCCTGTAGTCCCAGCTACTCGGGAGGCTGAGGCAGGAGAATGGCGTGAACCCAGGAGGCAGAGCTTGCAGTGAGCTGAGATCCGGCCACTGCGCTCCAGCCTGGGCAACAGAGCGAGACTCCATCTCAAAAGAAAAAAAAAAAAAAGAAGTAACAGACTGGAAGCTAACATTTTCTCCAAGAAAATAAAATACCCAAACTTTTCAGTTACTATAAAGTTTTAGTTATGTAGTTCAGAAGTCTACATATTAGGTAGAACAATGAATTTTTACTAATTGTCAGTGAATAAAAAATGAGAAATTAATATTTTCCACAAAATGAGAAGGATCACCACCTCCATCTGTGTTATCTGAAAACCTCCTTTCTTCACATGGTTTTACTTGTGAAGTCAGCTGGAATGTGCTAAGCAATGCCTAAACTAGTTGATTATTTCAAGTCTTATTAGTTATTGGCCAACATCATCCCAGAGTATCAGTTACAGCATGAAATTTAATATAACACGAAATTTTTCCATCCTCAAAAGAAGTTTTAAAAAGCCAAGTGAAAGGAAAGATCTGAATTGTATTCTGAAACAAAGTTGAATGCTCCATCACTCCCTGCAGTCTCAGTGAGGGTAGGGTCATGTTGCTTTCGTTTCATGCTTTATTCTCTGTGTGCCTAGCACATAGCGGACTTCGCTTCAGAAAGTGCTTAAAAAAAAAAAAAAAGCATGAGAAAATTGCATTATAATGAGACTTTAAAGTATAAAATTAATAATACTAGTAATATTAACTTCCCAATTAAAATATGAATGACTATGAAAGTATATAGATGCATTAGAAGCCTAACATATCCTACCACATTCAGGATCTGATAAAGAAGATTCTGGAGTCTTCATTTTGTCACTCCTCATTATTGTGTGTGTAGGACATACAATGTGTTTGTAGGACATACACAGTCCTATAATCCTATAGGGTGAGAGAAGGGAGTTACTCTTTGGATGTGAGGAGTCAGGGCAATAGTTGTTTGTCACAATAATAGATAATAGATAAATAAATACATAATGTTTAATTGAAAAATGAATTTTGAAAGCAAATATATTGTATAAACTTAACTATGTAAAAATTTACATGCAGGAGGGAAATAACATCAAATATCAGATAAATGTTTATGGAAGTAGGGTTTTGGCATTTAAAATTCTTTCAAATTCAGTATTTCAAATACATAATACATGTTCTTTATAGATTGGAAAGTGTGAAAATTAGAGAAATGAGAACCTACTCCATTCTCCAGTACCCATGGGCAGCTACTTGGACAATTTGATGAATTCCCTCTCCATTTTTAAGCATTCCTCCAGCACAGAAACATAAACACACATAACCATGCATAACTATACTATTCTTCATATTAAAGAGATCTCAGGAAAACACCTGCCACTTTGTGATTCAGTTTCTTCCTTCATAAATTCCTTATGTCATATTCAGAAGAGGTTGAAACATTTATATTAACTTTCTGTTTTTTTTTCTACCTCTTCTAACAGATGCACAAGCTATGCTTCTCATTTGATTAGCAGCTATAAGTCATACGTAATCCCCAAAATGGAAGTAACCATGATGTACAATGTTTTATAGCAGTTCTCCCCCATTCTAGATAAGGGTTATCTATTATCTTTAAAATGGGGAAAAAAAGTTTTATTATGAGACTTAAATAAATTGATACATGTGAAGGAATTAGAACCATGATAAGCATACAGTGTGAATTCAGCAAATATCAGCTATTATTATTGTTGCTATTGTCCTTCACATGGACTCTGTGATTATTTTAGAAAGGACTAATGCAAAGAAGGAAGGAAAAATGAGGGCCACATCAACAGCAACCAAAAGAAACATAGCAAAGCAAAAGAGCTGTGCTTCCTCTACTGTACTTTTATCGGAGTATAAAGGAAAAATGATTACATACCGGCATCAAGAAACAAGCCCTAATTGTGCGTATGCATGGAAAGATTGGGCTGTAAGACTACATAGTATTTTAAAATATTATGTAAATGCAACATAACAAATTATCATAATAAATATTGTAAAACCTCTCAAGATAATTCTCTCTCATGTTCATTGTGTAACCGAAGTTAATATTTGCTATTCAACTGAAGAGTAAAATAAATAACTTCATGGAATTTGTAGTATCTTAATTAATCTAATTTCATCCATAAAATATATGAGTCAACTTGGCAAGGATCAAATGCAATTTTATTTATCAATTTAAAATTTAAAAATCCAGTTGACTATTTTTAAATTATATAGGAGTAAAAAGAACAAAAAAAGAATTATTGCTTTCAAAGGCATCCTTTCTGCTTTTCCTACTCAAAAATGGCTCTGATTAAAATTTTTAGCTTTGGCAAGCAGTTATCCAAAAATATGATCAAATGATAAATAGATGAGAGATTCATGACTAAAACTCAGCTTACTGCTGTGCTTTCTAAGTAATATTTTTCAACCAAATTTGAGTAATTATTTTTACAATGCAGACTGATGTGACTAATACTTGAGTAGTCTATTAAAACACAAAGTGAAGGAAATGCTCATATTACAGGGATCCAGTAGACAAAGAAAAATTTACAATTAAATTTCTTGAAATTTATTCTATTTAACATACTGTCATAGGTTGGGTTTCCCAGAAAGCGGAATCAAAGGCAGAGGTGGAGGATATTTATTAAGGAGAACTCTTGAGATCAATAACTGTGAAAGAGAAAGAAAGAAGCAGAGAGAAGTTGAACTGCATCACAGACCCAAGGTCAGCCTTCTCAATAGGAGCTCTGGAGCTGAAATGGCCCTTCAGTGTTCCCTCATGTGGGCAAAAATGGCCAAGTCTTTATGCACACACCCTCATCAGTCATGAATGTTGGCTTTCCATGACTGATCTTGGATGAGGTGACTGCCTTGCTGAGGCAATTTCTAGAAGGGTCTGATAGCTAAAGGTTACCTGTCAATAGCATACCCAGTATCTGGACAAGAGTACTTCTCTGGAAGTTGACCTGGGTAAAACTTCATGATCTGGGCAAAATGCCCACCACATACTCTATGAATTTTATGCAGATAAGTAGCACAATTTCAGAGGAAACCTTTAAAGGATGTTTTATGACCTTTTCCCCCCACTCCTCTCTCCTACTTGATCTCATCAAATTACTTCATAACTTCCGCATCACCTCTTGCAAGAAGCCTTCACCACACAACCTGACGTGGGCACACTATTACTTTTACTTATTTATTTCTTTGTAATTTTTGTGAGTACATAGTAGGTATATATATTTATGGAATACATGAGATGTTTTTATACAAGAATGGGATGTGAGATTAACACATCATGGGGGTATGAGGTATCCATCCCCTCAGGCATTTATCCTTTAATTTGCAAACAATCCAATTACACTCTTTAAATTATTTTAAAATGTACAATTAAGTTATTATTGACTGAAATTTTGCTTTAGAATTGTCTTTTAATGTGTCAGTTTTCCTTATCAGAGAACTCCTTTAAAGTAGGGATTGTGACTTGATCTTTATATTCTATTGTCTACCACAGAGTCTGCATTATAATGGTCACTCACTTAAATATCTAGTGATGAGTGAATGAGTTTTTCTTACATCTGTTAGCCCCTTCATCTTAATCCCTCCTAATCATTCCTATATAACAGAATTAATACCCATTCCCATATAGAAGAGTTAATTCTTCTCACAATTTATAAACTGTTTTTGCTTTTTTTTTTTTTTAAAGACTGCCTTGATTGTCAGTGTATCACTAAGGCCTGGCTTAAACAATAGTCCTTAAATGGATAAATATTGACTTAATAGCTCTGGATGGGACAATAAATGTAGTCTGTATACATGAACTACATGATTTGAAGATTCATCATACTACTAAAGGCTTCAATAAATCTCAGAAAAATTGACATCGCAACTTTAATATTAAGTATTAAAATAAAGCATTTTATTACTTTAAAACATATGTCATGAATTATACCAATTCAATACTTTTATTGATTTATCTGTAGAAATGTCTGCATTCCTATTTCATCATCACAGACAAAGCCTACACCCATATAGACAACAGACATTTTTGGATAGCCTGATAGTTGTATGGTTTAAATGCAATATATCACTCAATCTTAATAACTGTGTGAAGTGTGTATTATTTTCATCTCCATTTGTAGATGAAAAATCAGGCTTCAGTGATTTTAGAAAGTTATCCATGCCTATATCTAATGAGTGGCAAAACTGTGAATCAAACTGATTTATCAAATTTCAGAAAACACTTTTTTACTACCATAGCCAACTACCAGTACTTTGGAAATATACAGATATTTAGACTTATTTATTATATTTATTTATATGCACATTTTTATCCTCAGATTTTTACATAAATTATGGCTTAAAAATTTAATTAAAAACCTGATAAATACATGTTGTGAGAAAGACAAGTTGCACATTGCATTTTCCAAAGACAGCTGAAACTCCTGTACCACATCTTACAGGCTCCTCTGCAATATGACCTTGCTACTCCCTGGTCAAATTGTGGAGTCTCTCTCCTGAATCTGTGCTGGCCTTAGTGGCTTCCTGAAATCAATAAAATGAGGCTGGAAGGATGCCATATGAATTTTGAAGCCAGGTCAGAAGGAGCCATGCAGCCTCTTCCTTGGTCTCATGGACAGATCACCCTCTGGATATTTCCTTTCCAACTATTGTCTTTTAGATCTCATACATCAATTTTAATTTTAATTTTGTAGATTCAGGAGGTACATGTGCAGGTTTGTCACATGGATATATTGCATGATAGTGAGGCCTGGGCTTCTAGTGTACCCATCACCTAAATAGTAAACGTTATACCCAGTAGGTAATTTTTCAACCTTCACCTCCCTCCCACACTCCCCGCTTTTGAAATACTCAGTGTCTATTATTCCACCCTCTATGTCCATGTGTATGCACTGTTTAGCTCTCACTTATAGGTGAGAACATGTTATATTTGACTTTCTATTTCTGAGTTATTTCACTTAAGACAATGACCTTCAGTTTCAACCGTGTTGTTGTAAAAGACATGATTTTATTTTTGTTATGGCTGAAGAGTATGCCATGGGGTTTATATACTACGTTTTCTTCATCCAGTCATATGTCGATGAACACTTAGATGATTCCTTGACTTTGCTATTCAGATACTGCTGTCATAAACATTCAAGTGCAGGTGTCTTTTTGATATAGTGATTTCCTTTGGATAGATACATGGTAGTGGAATTGCTGGGTGGAATGATAGTTCAATTTTTAGTTCTTTGAGAAATCTCCATACTGTTTTCTATGAGGGTTGTACTAATTTACATTCTCACTAACAGTGTATAAGCATTCCCTTTCTACACATCCTCACCAACATCTGTGGCTTTTTAACTTTTTGATAATAGCCATTCTAACTGGTGTGAGATGGTATCTCATTGTGGTTTTGATTTTCATTTCTCTGATGATTAGTGATGTTGGGCATTTTTTCACGATTGTTTGGCCACCTGTATGTCTTCTTTTGAGAAGTGTCTGTCCATTTCCTTTGCCCACTTTTAAATGGGGTTGCTTTTTTCTTCTTGAGTTGTTTTCAGTTTCTTGTGGATTCCAGATTTTAGTCCTGTGTCAGATGCATAGTTTGCAAGTATTTTTTCTCATTTTGTAATTTGTCTGTTTACTCTATTATTATTATTATTATTATTTGCTGTGCAGAAGCTCTTTAATTAAGTCCTATTTGTCTATTTATCTTTTTGTTGCATTTGCTTTTGAGGTCTTGATCATAAAATCTTTGCTTATGCCAGAGTGTGAAACAGTTTTCCTATAAGATTTTTATAATTTCAGGTCTTGCATGTAAGTCTTTATTAATCTTGAGTTAATTTTGTATATGGTAAAAGACAGGGGTCCAGTTTCACTTTTCTGCATCTGGCCATTTAATTGTTTCAGTACCATTTATGAATAGAGTGTCCTTTCCCCACTGCATATTTTTGTTGACTTTTTGAAAATCAGTTGGTTGTAGGTAGCCACACTTCATTTTTTGAAAGGCTCAAACTACACGGAGAGGTCACAAGCTGTACTCTATTGATAGTCAAAGCTGAGCTCAGATTTGAAGGTATTCCAACCAGACAACATTTCTGTGAGTGAACATGCTTCCAGCTCATTCCACACCCCAGCAACACTGGTAATCTCCATCACTTGAGTTTCCTCAATTAATGCTCCAGACATAGAGCATGATAATAGAATAAACCCTATCCACTCTGCCTTGTTCTAACACATGGATTGTTTGAGCATAATAAAATGGATCTTGTTTTATTGTAGTGAAATTTGGATGATTTTATTTTATTTTTTTACAGAGCAGATATCAGACATCTTAGAACTAGGAGGTTTACCTTCTATTACTCTAGCCTTAGTGAGCTACCTGATTCTACCTGCCTAAGAACAAATGGTAAAAGGTACAAGTTCTGAAATATTTCACAAAATACTATTTTAATGCATATTTACTATCACACAAGTCTGATTCTTGAATACATAAATTCCAAAATTATTTAAATTAATAACGGAAGATGAGACACAATGATTAAGTAAGTCAAATTACTGTATCAGATGTTGATAGAGTTGAATAATCTCTCCATTTCCCACTTCAACTCCTCAGAATGGAAGATTTAACAACTTTAGTATATTTATCATTCTTGATAACTACCTACCCAGCTAGTGCCTTTTATTGCTTTGTAGATATGGCAGTGCAGACACAAAATCTATGAAACTTGATTCAAATCAGATTTATGACAATGTAAACAGTAGTACTCGACTTAACTGCTGCTGTTTAAATAAAATCTAAATAATGTATGATGAACACAAGCAGGCTTTCTAGTCAATTAACTGTTGCTAGAAAGAGGAAAATTCTTCTCATCATTATTTCTCTATTTGCTCTATCATTTTTTCCTATCATATAGATGGTCCCTAAGTAAATCTAGTCATAGACAATGTAGCCAAGTAGATAAAAGTTATAGGTTACAATCTCTAGCTTCTGATGTCTTTCTTATGGGTGAAATATCAATAGATTTTGCTCAGGTTTTTGTTCAAATTGATGTAGTAGAATAAATGTATTGAATGCTGAGGAAAAAGGAAGCTAAAACTCCTAGGACTAATTTCTGACAATCCAAACCTTCATATATACCATTCTCTGAAATATGTTTGTCCATAATTGTTTTCAGTGTTATCAACATGTAAGGATTGTGATTTTTTTTGTCTACATTTGCTGAATACTTGAATTTTGTCTTTCCTTCCACACCCAGGATGTGTTATATACATGTGTGTGAATGCATATATGTGAATAATTGTGCAAACTGCATCTTATAGTAGGTAATTAATCTATCGTTATTTTTAGAATTTTACAAAACATATTGCAATAAATATTAAAAATCAGAACTGAAAATATCACAAACATATTAATATTAAGGTTTATTTGTATTATTCTTTATAAAATGAATGAAGCATTTGTTAATGTCAATATTTATGTTATTATTTAATTGCCTAGCTCAATGCAGAAGGACAGGTTAAATATATATTTCTTCAAATGGTGAACTAATCATTATTTAAATGGCATTTACCTTTATTTAATATGGCTTCCTGGTTCTCAAATAAGGCTAAAATGAAAATGAAATTCTTGATCCATCCACTGCTTTTTTTTCTTTTTTGGTGCAAAAAAGTCGTATTAATAAGAACCTTAAACTAATAGGAAATATGTCAAGCCCTGGATGTAGTTAACATTCAAATTAAAAGGACAATTTGGCAATTGATCTGCCATCAGAAAAGAGAGAGTGAGAGAGAAAGAGAGAGACAGAGAGAGAGAGAAAGAAAAGGCAGGAGAAAACCCAGGGCCTGGAAACAAATTTGTCTCTTAAATGCTCACTTTCAAGCGTGTCTGGTTTCTAGTGCAGTTTGTTTCAGAAGGGATCAATTTTTTCCCCTTTTCCCTGTTCTACTTTTGCACTGGTATTGTCTGAATCCCAGAGTGAGCAGCAATACATCATCTTGCTTCAACATCTGCTAGAGCCCCCTCTCCTCCTAATCTGCCCAGATCCCCAAAGCCTTTTCCACCTGCTATAGCGCCAAATGCTCATTATAGCATACAGCTATGCCCTTCATTGTCCTTTCTCCCAGATCCTCAAGGTTAACGTGGAACAATGACTATTATTAAGTGGGGGCTTCAGGAATATGAAAGCAGACTGGGCAAGGAGAGAGGGGGTGGGGCAGTGGAAGCATTGGGTAGCATGCCAGGAGAGCTGGCAGGAAAGAGCTGCTAGAAAGCTGTGGCCAATTTTCCAGTTGAAACATGAGTCACTGAACAGAGATGCCCTAGACATAAATAGCTTCCCTGTTCATTGCCCAGGACAAGCAGAGACCACACCCTTCAGTGGTTTTGTGTCAGGGTGCTTTTGGGTATGGCTTTGAGCAACTAGCACAGGAAGGGAGATAAAAATGGCCAATTTGAGAAGGCTGGCAAGTCTGAAAGTTGTGTTTACTGCTTGGCCAACTGTAAATTGTAAGCAATTGGAAGTTGTTCTACGTCTTTTTTTACTACAAATCACCAACCTGTTCCTTCTATTTGCATCATCACACCAACCACCAATGGAAAATCTGAGGCACATTAGCTTAGACTGCTTAGAAAACAATGAAATTCAGAATCTCTCTGACTGTCTGTATTCATTTAGATTATCATAGAATCTGAATTATTTTTAAAGGAATCTAATGATTGGGGGAGGCAGCTTTACTTTAGATTTCCTGTCTTTGGCAGCTGTGTACCTCACTCCCAGATGCCATAGTTGGTGCAATTTCCTTTTAGTTTTGTAGGAGATATTTTAAGAAGTTAAACACTGTTTCCTCAGTGACATTCATAGGGATGATCTAGATAAACCACATGAATGTCAGCTGGCCTCTAGCAGAATTGGCCAGCTCTGTCCTGGACATCCTTTCCTGTTAATGGACCCTTGGACAATGCCTCCAGCAGGATCAAGTTGCTCCCTGTTGCTCTTCATCTCCTGGAAGTAGTATAAAACCGCGGGTTCCCTCTAAGGCCACCTAGTAAAATTTTACTTGCTTCCACCATCCAGAACCCCAAGGAGCTGTGTAACCATCCTATAGCCACACAATGTGCTGATCTAAATAAAACACAGGCCATCCAGCTCAATCAGTGTTCTAGCCAACACACTTGAGGGACTGAACAAGATCTCATTAGTAAAACCAGTTAGGTATAAAACAACCTGGGTTAGATAAAGTCAGAGTTTGTTTACTTACTCCACTAATGACAACACACCTAAACTGTCAGACTTAACACTAGGAAGAGTGTTATAGTTCCCTTTTCTATTTTAAAATCCAAGTTTGAAAGTTACAACTAAGCTTAGACAATTTTTTAATTGCAATTAGGAAATAAGAGAGACATTTTGAGAAATAAAAGATTTTCCTTTTCAGTTGGATTGATCAAGATACTAGATCTTCACTGCGGGTTTGTGTGAAGCTAGAAAAGTAACTCGAGTTTAGCTAAATGGTGGACATTTCAGGAACATATTCTCAAAAGTTTAAAATTTAAACCTTGTCCTAGACATTTTGTATATGTTTGTCTCCATTTTAAGATTGAGAAGTAGTAAGTACATGCTAATAAAAAGTATTTTATGTAGGTGTAGGTTTATATATAAGTAAAAAAAATAAGGAAAAAATAGTTTTTACTGAGGCAAATCTTATGGAGCATATGAACGCTTTAAAGTATGGTCCTAGCTCTTTCATAGGCTTGCATTGTAATTGTTATTTCACTGTAATATTGGGAAAGTTTCATTTTACCTCCCTGGGCTTTATTTTTACAGTATAGAATGAGGATAGAAATGGTATTTCACCTTCCTCAGAAGGTTATTTGAGGATAAATGAGAAAGTTTGGGAAGGTGAAGGTACCTAGAATGTAGTAAGAGGTCAATCCATTTCAATTGGTATTGTTGCTAATCTATTCTACTTAATGACGTTTGCAAGACATTTTATGATTCCAATGGACTCTATTTCTTTCCTCCTTCATTCCTTTCTTTCTCTGTTTTATGATTTTTATTACTATATTTTTTATTAGTTCACAAGCCTAAATTCTATTTTAATCACTTATTAATATGTTTCTATTCAAACCTTATGAAGAGTAGGATTCTGCTTTACTTGCTTCACAACTTTCACAATCTTGAATTAGATGATAATAAGATGGTACAGCTATAAATACCACAAATTAGGGGAAAAAAGTATCAATGACTGAGCCTTAGTCAGTTTGGTCTGCCATAACAAAATATCATAGACTGACTGACTTGAACAACAGAAACTTAATTTCTCACAGTTCTGTATGCTGAAAGTTCAGGATCAGGGTGACAGCATAGTCAGGTTCTGGTGAACGCCCACTTCTTGGCTTGCAGTTGGCCTGCTTTTTGCTATGTCCCCTCATGGCGGAGGAGAGTAAGTTCCCTGATGTCTTTTCTTATAAGGGCACTAATCCACTACGAGGACTCAACCCTTATGACCTCATCTGCACCTAATTACCTTACAATGGCCCCATCTGGAAATATAATCATATTGGAGGTAAGAACTTCAACATATACATTTTTGGCAGGACACAGTTCAGTCTGTATCAGACTGTTGTCTCAAAATCTGTGACCTGATATCATCAGCTTAATGGCAAAGTTTTCAATTGAACCAATAAACCTTGATGACCAAGATTTCAAGTTGTCAGACATTTTGACACTACAACTGCAACTTTGGGGTTGATTAGCTCTGTCTATATTATTATTATTATTATTATTATTATTGTTATTTTGAGATACAGTGTCACTCTTGTCACCCAGGCTGGAGTGCAATGGCATGATCTCAGCTCACTGCAACCTCCGCCTCCTGGGTTCAAGTGATTCTCCTGCCTCAGCCTCCCAAGTAGCTGGGATTATAGGCACCCACCATCAT
>NW_012115488.1:8047428-8130020 GCF_000951035.1 Colobus angolensis palliatus | reverse complement strand
TCAGCTTCCCAAAGTGCTGGGATTACAGGCATGAGCCACCTCAGTGGGTCCTTTATACATTATTTTAACCAAATTCTTCTTTATTCCTAAAAAGTTCTTCCACATAACCTCTTCAATCAACTGTTATGCATGATTACAAGTTTCACACAAATTTTGACCCTGTCTCCCCACTGTTTCCTTCCTTCCTTCCTTCTTTCCTTCCTTCCTTCCTTCCTTTCTTTTTCCCTTTCTTTCTTTCTTTCCTTTCTTTCTTTCTTTCCTTTTCTTTCTTTCTTTTTCTCTCTTTCTTTCTTTTTTCTTCTTTCTTTCTTTCTTTCCTTCTTTCTGTCTTTCTTTCTCTCTTCTCTCTTTCTTTCTCCTTCCTTCTTTCCTTCCTTCCTGTCTTTCTCTCTTTCTCTCTCTCTCTTTCTTTCTTTCTTTCTTCTTTTTCTTCCTTTCTCTCTCTCTCTCTTTTGCCACTTTTGTCCTATCTACCCACTGCCTCACTCCCTACCTAGTATTTACCTTGTCCTACTCAGCCTTAATCAGGACAGTCCCTACATCTCCCTGCAACATCTGAAAATCTTGCCTTTGAGCCAAACCTCTTATAATATTTCTTCTCTGGTTACTTCCTCTCAGTACGATCTACATGAATCTCACCAAAGCATATGGGATTTCTTGACGACTTCTTTTCTCCTTCCAGAAAAGTCAATTTTCTCTCTAGATTCTCCTCCAATGTGTCTCCCTTTGCTTTCTCTATTTCTCTTGCTTCTACTACAAACCTAAATCTAGGCATTCCTCTAAGGCTCTTTCCTTTTTCTTCCCTATTCTTTTTGCATTTCCTGATACCATCCATTTCCGAAAATCTTACTTTCACCTCTATAAAGATAACAACCAACTCATTCTTCACTCTAACTTCACAGTTCAGATCATAACCAAGATCTCAAGCCTGGCAGAAGGTCAGGGCTGGGAGAGGAAGGCATGAAGAAGTTTTTAATTGGTGACAGAAATAATATTTCAATGATAAATATAATTATCTTTGTTACCATTCTTTAGTTGATTTATTACCTGGTCTTTCATTTCATTTAACACTTTCATTTTATACTGCTTCTTCCGGTATAAAAAAAGCTCAGGCTTCTCCTACTCTGCTATATCACAATCACACTGCTGTAGCTGAGTTACTTTTCCAGTGTCATTTGGATGGCTCTAAATAACGTGTGTAAAGTTGTTTTCCTTATATTTTTCTTCCTTTCTTAACATCCCCATGTATGTTTTTTGTTAGTAGTTTTATCACTCTTCTAGTAGTCCAGTCTCAAATACCTTTTGTGCCCCTACATTCCTCCCATGGACGTATATTTAATAGTCTTCATAATCTCTGAATTTTTTCTAGAATTTCTCATGCACCTAACGGCTCCATTTCCTTTCTATTGACATTCTTTTGTTCAGACTTTTATTTTGGTTTATCCACATTATTGTATTCTCTCCCTACATGATTCTCTCTTGACTGCTCATTTCTGTCTCCCAGTTCATTATTGTAAGCCACTCATTTTCTTCTATCTTCATTCACTTCAATGAGTTCTTACTTCCTGTGAAACAAAACCTAAGGCTTTCAAGGCCTGCTACAAGTTAGGAAGTGCCTAACTTTTGTGATACACAACCTGCAGGTCCTCTCCAAATACCCTGCACTTTTCCAGCCAAATCCTACTTATCATTTTCCTTTTTTAGAGATTTGGTCTCACTATGTTGCCCAGGTTGGTCTCAAATTCCTGGCCTCAAGGCATCCTTGTGCTTCAGCCTCCCAAAGCATTTGGATTACAGATATGAGCCACTGTGCCTGGTCTGCTTATCATTCTTGAATGAACTTGGTTGACCACACAGTGGTGATGCTGCTGCCTTCACATGGTCAAGAGGTTTTAAACTCCTGGCCTCGAGTGATCTTTGTGCTTCAGTCTCCCAAAGCACTGAGATTACAGACATGAGCCACTGTGCTTGGTCTGCTTATCATTCTTGAATGAACTTGGTTAATAATACTGTGATGATGCCACTGCCTTCACATGGTCAAGAGGTTTCCCCACTTTTTCCATATGTTGAAGTAGTCTTTCCTTCAAAGAGCAACACAGATGTCAACCTCACATGAAGTCTTCCCTGTTTCTTCATGCAAAAACTTTGTTATACACACACACACACACACACACACACACACATTTTTAAACTTAAATGTCTTACTACCTTCTATGATAGTTACTTTTACCCCTTCCTTATCTCTTCCAATAGATTAGGAATAACTTTGTGTGTAGAACCATATCTTATTTATATCTTCCTCCTTCTCTACCACTATTGTCTAGATCAACACATATTTGTTCAAGTAATGTAGGTTAAAGTTTGATAAATATTCTATCTTTGGAATAAAAATCATTAAGTTACTACTATGAAAAAATCTGTACTTTTAATATTATGTGTGATTTCTTAAGAGAGTACTTAAAATAATTATAATACTGTCAATAATTAGAGGAAGCTGCCTTTGGTTTTCTTGCTTTTTCTTTTCTTTTTTTTTGTTTTTGAGAGAGAGTCTCGCTCTGTCACCTAGGCTGGAGTCCAGTGGCATGATATTGGCTCATTACAACATCTACCTCCCATGTTCAAGCGATTTTCTTGCCTCAGACTCCCCAGCAGCTGGGATTACAGGTGTGTGCCACCACACCCAGCTATTTTTTTAAATATATTTTTAGTAGAGACAGGTTTTTGCCATGTTTGCCAGGTTGGTCTCAAATTCCTGGCCTCAAGTGATCCACCTGCCTCAGCTTCCCAAAGTGCTGGGATTACAGGTGTGAGCCACCAACCACATCCAGCCAAGAAGCAGCCTTTAGTTTTCTGAATATATGAATAACATGACATGGGCAGCTATATCATTCTTCTCTACTCTAAAAACCTAATGAGTTTTAATTTTGTGTGTATGACTGTACATATCTGCATTAGAAGAAATAACACTTTGAAAAAAGTAATGGTTTTTTTGTATAAGAGAATATGGCTAACATTTGGCCATATTTAATGTGTGTAGACTTATAGTCCAGTTAAGGCATGTTATATCTTTGAAAACATATATCCATGAAAACAATACAAATTAAAATCTAAACTGAATATTGTTGGAAAGAGATAAAATTAAGAGTTTAAGAAGACTGCCAATTAATAAAAGCTTCTGCCACTTTAAAAATAATTGAATAAGCTACATTTAAGGCAAAGTTATTTCTTTCTATTTAGATATAGGAAATAATATTGCTACTATCTAAAAATAATTTCCATAATAGAGATTACAAATTATTTATTTTTTTCTCCATCCTACCAAAGTCCAGGAAATTTCAAGTGCTATGAAGAAAAAACCATGTAGAATGGTTGGGTAAAAAAAAAAATAAGTGCATTAAAACCTTGTATGAAAAGCTAGTTATTTCAAGGTATTTGGAAGACACATCACCAGCAAAGAATACATTATAAGAGTCTATGCTTAATAATTTTTGAAAGAGAGAAGAGAAGTTTGATGACAGGATGGCAGTAGTAGGCGGTCAAGCTTGGGAGATCCCATGAAAGGCCTCAGTCTACTGTGGAAGGTTTCAGTATGGGTGACGGGATATTTCCATGTGTGTTTCCTTTCAGTTGATACCTTCCAGTAAAGCCTCCCACATGCTGCTAGAGCAAACAACTATACCACCCACAGCATTGTTTTGTGATTTGAATTAGGTTTCATGGAGTATGGGTCATAGGAGTTTGACTCAATACCCAGAGATTCGAGACTAATGACAGCCCTGATTATCAAGTTCAAAGAGTCTCATCATTTTAAATAAAAGAAAGTCTTAACAGAGAGAAAATAAAACTCTATAGAACATAAATATTATTACTTTAGAACGTTAAGTTGGAAGGAATATTTAGTCTAACTTTGTTATTTTGCAGATGAGGAAACAGAGATGGAGAAAAAATACATAAATTGCCCAAAGTGAAATCACAGGGTTTCCGGAGTTCTAGTCATTCAACCAAACAGATTGACTTCTGTAAGGAAAACTATCATCTCAATATTAAGCACCAGAATGTCATATTTGATGTGGTTAGTGAGAATGACTTTCTCCCCCGGATTCTTTTCATAAGGGTGGATTAGAAGAGCAAGAAAATGAGTTTAAAAGGCTACAGTTTGGTTACATTTGATTGAGTTCTTAGAACACTAAAAAGAATCTGTGCATGTATACATATATTAATTATAAATGTAAAAATATTAATTACAGAATGAGATGAGACATATTTGAATGGCCATTGGAAATTATTGGAATAAGACTCACACATCTAAGAAAATGTCCTCTGTAAAACTGGCAGCTTGCTTTTCCTTATATTTTCCTTAATGAGTGCATGCCAGGTGCAAAAGAGTCGGTGGAAAACGTCTTTGTCATACACTTAAGAGGCAGAGAGGCAAATCAGAAAGAGTATAGGTTTAAATTACCTTTAAATCTGTCTCTTATGTGGCTTGGTTTAAACATCCTCAAAACAACTGAAATCAATCATTCAATAATTCCTTTCTTAATACAAGAAAAGCAAAATGATTTTAAACTTCAGTGTTACCTTAACTTGCCATAAATGTTCTAGATTTGAAAGAAATTTAAAAAGTACAGTAGACTCTGTAACTGAATTTTAATTTCAATAAGTAATGAGAAGCACGATTGAAATTATCTTGCTAATACTTTAGGTGTCCCACCAGTGATCAGCAGTTTTTACGAAACTGATGACTTCTGCATTGTGACTCTACTCTGTCACCGTAATGATTACCTGTTAGGGTCTATCTCTGCTTAAATATGTGTGTGTGTGTGTGTGTGTGTGTGTATGCATAAATGTATATGTATACACATTCATGTATATGTTTATAAATTATGCATATAAATATATGCATAAATCTATATATATTTATGTATGCATATATGTATATATAGGCTAAGGAAAAGAATCTGGACTTTCAAATACATGCACAGAAATTTTTGAAAAGTTGTAATCAAATATTTTACCAGCCAAATGAGCTAGAGTGGAGAGTTCTGGAAGAGCTATCTAATATGAATTGAGTTGGCAGAAATTGGAAAGAGGGGAAATATCATTATGATAAGACCTGAAAATCTCAAGATCCAGCCAGTGGTAGATATCATTGTGAAATAATGGTTAATAGGAGGTTCAGAACAGTGTGCAAAGAGAAAAATTAAAAACATAGCAAGTGGAGGCTTTGGAAATAGTAAAGATAAGAGTCTCTATGGTGAAGCAGCTGGGAATAGTTACTTTACAGCATGGTGCTTGCAGAATATTAGGAAATTAGATTCTGTTCTAAATATCATGGTATAAATGAGAAAAAAAGAGATACAAGGACAGTTCAGAGGTGTTCACAATAAAAGTTCATAAGGTCTCCTTCAACTAATTCATAAAACTCAGCAATCCTCACATACTTCTAGCTATTATTCCCTCATCCCTGTAGCTCCACACCCACACACATACCTGCTGCCACTAATTTCATTGCAGGCATCTGCAAAGGTAAATTAAATCACCCGAGCTTTTTGACATCTCAAGACAATCAAACAGCTCTCTAAGACATGTGAAATGATACTACACAGTGAAGCCTTATGAAACTGAAATACTCAGTCTGGCCCCCCAAACTGAGCAAATTACATTGTATCAATTATTTCTTAGTATTCTTGATTATTCAAATGCTTAATAATGTTTTAAAATTTTAAATAATGATACCCTATTTCCATTTATGCAAATAATATATAGACATAAAATATTTCTTAGACATTAAATATTTTAGTTAAGATGCAATTAAACAAAATAACACATTGATATCCACAAAATAAAATTCATGTTATTACTAGTATAAGCATATATCAGCAGCTATAGCATCAATATCCAACGCTGTCTTGCTAATAATTACCTATTTCTGAGTAAAGACCTGTATCTTGAGGAAGGCGAGGTATTCACCCTACTTTCCTTTCAACCTAAGGAATATATTAGTTCAACAAAATATTTTTCTAAAGATAAACAATTCTCCAAATACAGGGTAATTGTAAACTTCATTGTGCTTAGGGATTAGATTTGTTAAATTCAGAAGAGGGGCGCTTGGCACTTGAACATTATTGGAAATTCCCCAAACACAGACAACAAAAGCTCAGTCAGTTTAATCAAATTATCAGCTTTTCCTCAGTCTGTGTTTAGTCTGTGTTTGTCTAATGTCCGGGTGCATATTTTCTACTTAAGAAAATCAATAAATCTGCTGCTTTAAAAAAAGGCACATTTCAAATGCAGTATACAGCGTATTGCACTATCTGATCCAGCAATCTGTCTGCCTCTGCCCACAGAAGGAATGAACAAGAAATATGCCTGATGAGCTTATGAGATGGTTTAGAAATTAATGTTTGAAGGGGAAAAATGATGCCATTGATATATACATTCCGTTCACTTCCAATGTAGAAGTATGGCATAAACTGTATACCTGAAACTTTTCTGCTATCTTGAAAGGAGATTGTAAGTATTATGGGTGATAGCGATATGATCTTAGCAATTAAATAGGTAAATTAGGTTTCTTAGGTAAAATATTTATCATTGTAATATTCTTTTATGAACCTAATTGTTACTTTTCTATTTATCTTGAAGTCTGACAGCATCTTTCCCTGTATTATTTGTTGTTGTTCTGTAAATATTTAAGTTGTCAAACACAAAATATTCAATTTTCCAACTGTAAGAAATTATCATTTTGCACCAATAACATTTTCTCATATCCAAGTAGCTCTCAATTTCTCTGCTGCTGGCTCTTTATTTGCAGAAATACTTCCTATTTCAACAGGCACAAATGAGTTGTATGTGTAAATCATCTTAAGTATTAATACTTTCGATAAATACTTCATTTAAATTTATTCTACAGAGATCACCTTACTCATAAAAGCAAATCAAAGAGGAGGTTTTTCTTAGACGCCGCCAGAAAAATTCAGAACTTTGGTGGTGAGAATTTGTCTCATTCATTGCCATCGATTAACTCTGACTGTGTTAGAATTAGTGCATGTTCTCACCCAGAAGGATGGCTCTACATTAAACAAAATTTGAAAGGATTTAAAGAAGACAGACACTTTAGGAATAAAATACATTCTTCTCTATTGATTGATACATACAAACTTACTAGAAAATAGATGCTATTTTATAGATGCTTATCAATAAACGCTAGAATGCTAGACAAATGTTATTATATTAGAGCTTTTCGATCTAAAGATTTGCTCACTAGTAATCTTTAGAAATGAGCTTATCATGATCCAAATCTTTTATCTCAAAACCAGGACTGATGCCTGTAAATGAGTTGATTTGAACAATGACAGTACACAGTGTTTGGTTGCTAGAGAAATGTTATTTACTCTTTTTCCTTCTGTCTCTTTGGCAATAAGAAGATAGGGGAAAATAGTGAATTCAGGCATCCAGTGAATATGTCAAATATTAGTAATTGCCCAAGTAATTTATGAAACTTTCATTGATGAATGTGTCTGTGCTTACAGGGGCAACAAATGAGCAAGTATAAGAAAAAGAAGAAAAAGGCCCCTTGGGACAGCATCCTGAATCCCTTTCAGTAAAGACTCATTTTGACTGGGAAACTCCTTCTTTCCCCCACAACATTTGATAGCAAATGTTTGCTTTGTTTATTATAAAAATGCAGAAGTCACCATCATCAAATAACTTTCTTGCTTATTCCTAATGATTTTGAGGGAATATTTTCATCTTTGGTGCACAACTCTCCCTGGATCTGGTTTGCTGTTTTCCCCCACTGTTGTTTATGTGAATAATTTCTAGTCAGGGTAAAAAAAGGTGTTGCTTGTGCAGAGAATCCGTTTAGTAGAGCAGGCTAATAGGCTGACCAGTCATTAACTAAAACACAGCTGGGAAGAGGCTATAATCCCCCAATTTCCTTCACAAATGCAGTAAATAAATATTCAAGTGAAGCAGTGCACAAATTTGCATATGTGTTAAACAAAAGCCCAGCTGAAGATTTGGTTTAAAAGCTCTGCTAATGTTTCTCCATTTTTCTACCTACAATTCCTCTACCTGAAGATTTTATGTTTCACAAGATCCCAATACTTCTCCTCAAATAGAAGTCCCTTTCACTTCAAGAATTATCTTGGAAATCCCTTTTGCGGGCCCCTACGGCTGCTTCATTGAGCTCCATTTTTTTTAAGAGGAATGAAAGCCACCTATCAAATTAAGTCTATTTCTTCTTCTTTAGAAATTGTTAATTTGAGTATCTTAAATACGTAATATGCTATTGGCATACTGTGTTTTGCCATTTCATGAATAGAACTCTGTTTTTTGGAATCCAGAGCAAAAAAATACTTAGGAAATAAAACTCTAAGGGTTTGCTCTTGGTACAACTAATTTGCTGACCCTGTGGCTTTTAGAAAGCAAATTCAGATCAGCTTCCTAAATTTCTTATTCTGTCCTCTGAGATTTCAGGCAAATGATGTAACATAGGATGTTGTTCGGTTAATTATTCCTTTGAATGAGCCTCAATATCGTTACAAATTCCCCACTCTGCCTCTTCTTTCCCTCTCCTACTCTTATTCCGTGGTTGTAATTTCTAGAGCTAGATTCTAGGGCACACCTGACCTTAGGCTCTGCTGGGTTGCTTATCCTGAAGCAGTGTGAGTCCCTCCCAAGGTGAAGAAATATAATTAGAAGAAAAAGAGATCATTCAGTGAGGAGCCTAAGGTAGGACACAAGGGGTTACTTTCTAAGGGAAAAAATAGATTGCAAAAAAAAAAAAAAAAATTAACTGATTCTGAAAAGAAAAAAAGAGTTAGAGTTCTGCAGTGAAAGAAAGCAGCATGTCAAAAATTAGTGAAGTATACTGACTTTTACTTGTTTTCAACACTACTTGTGAGTCTTATCAGGCCTGTCTTATTCCTCTTCCCCAGTGGAGAAAGAAAAACAAGAAGATGGTAGCCAAAGACCCAGAGAATTCCTAGGCTAAACTGAATTTGTGTATTTTTTTCCTTGTTATAAGAAGTGGCCTATCATTATATAGGTAATGGTAAATGTATAATATGTGTAACTAGTATTTATCATATACATTTGCATACTATATATAAATATATTTTCTGACATTTAGAAAACAGACTCAGGAAAGTGAGGTGCATAAATTTGAACTCTGAATCTTATTATAAGGAAATGAGTTAGTTATTGGAAGACTAAATCAGATTTGAGGTCTTTAATATTTTTTATATAAGTAATAGAATAATTATTTTTGCCAAGCTGTATTTAAGTGTACGGGGGGAATCCCTATTAGTGTCTCGTTAGTTACTTGCTATACAACATACTAACCTATTTTAATACTGTAATACTTAGGAGCAAGTAAGTGTAGCTTTAAGTAATGACACTTTCCAGGGGTGAGATAATAAAATATTTTTTCCCCTTCTCATTCAATCACATTTACAAAGCATATTTGTAGGGAGAAAGTCACTATCATATAAATGATAAAGTATTGTGGTTGAACAAAACCATGTCAGTATATTTTGTGTTACCCTTTTTTAACAACTAATTCTTTTTCATTGAAGAAAATAAAAGATTTACTACTAAGAGGCTAGTTCAAACATATGCTCTAGTTAATGTAAGAATCAAGTTGCATGGATTGTGCTATATATCTATAAGCATTATTCTGAAAAGAGACTTCAAAGCTTTCAAAATACACATAAAACATGGCAAAATAACAACATAAATGTCTCTGGTTTTTCTTTAAGTTTTATCTTTTGCTCATTTCCTTAACAAGCTATGAAAACATTTTTTTCTGTTCAAGCCACATTGGAAAGACACTATTACCTTATTTGATCACACAAAAGCTTGAGAAGTACCCTGAGGAACACCTGTTGAGTTCAGAAACAGCTCCTTTTCACTTGCCTGCTAATGGAGTTGAAATTTTCATGAGAAGTGACCCCTCCTCATTTGGTTTCATTATCCTCAAAGCTTCTGAAGGCTCACCAAAAAGACTGTAATAAAGTCCAGTATCACCTGTCTATCCACAGCCACTTTGGCGTAGGTCCTCCATAAATTAAATTGGGAATGCTACTTAAAAATAATCATAATATTTTCTATCTGCAGGAAAGAGTAAACAACATTTTTCAAAAAACTTTCAAATGACTTATTTGTTTTAAATTTCATAGGTTACTTTTCATTGCTGTTATTGTTTTTGTTGCTTTCCACACAAAAAGTTACTTTATAGTTAGTTTTTCTTTGTTTCTTTATCACTAATGGCTCAAACTTTCATGAAACTGTGGTGCTGTGTGTTGGGTTAGAGCTTCCTAGTCAGCTGCATGTCAAGGACTCAAAATCATATGTGGAATCATAAGCTATGAAGTGACAAAAACTAGCGAAGATAGAGCAAGCATTTCAGTCATCACTGCAGGGAGATTTTTGTCAACCATTCTGTCTGAGCAAATGTATGTCCAGCAGTCCAGTCTGAGGTCACGGCTGCCCCAGAATTTGAGCGGTTGGGGATATTTTGGGATGCTTTCATTAGAAGGCACAGAGTACAGTTAAGAAACAGGCTTGGGGCGCCAGCATGTGATTATGGTAAGACTGGCTGACCACTGGGAAATTGCTGAGCCAACAGGCCGAGGAGTCAGGCTGACCTCCCTGAAGCCAAGTCCACAGAGAGCCACCACCCAACACACCTTCTGAGGGGTAATCTAAAGCACTCGATGCTCAAAATACTCTCTGAGCAACAGATGTTTTTGTAAGACAAAAGTATTGTACATTTTCAAATGCTCTGTTTATGAATCTTCTTGCTATTCTATTTCTAAAGGTGCTTTATTAAAAAATATATATCTCTTGTATTTACTTCAGAATGATCCAGCATTCTGGCTGCCTTTTCATTGGTGGTGGTGGTGGTTGGTGGGGATATAGGGGGTGGGGGTTGTTGCAGAAGAGCTCTAACCACAACGCAAGAGTAACTTACTAAGCAGGCAGCACATTATCAAGGGTTTGTATAAAGAATCATTACATAAAGCAGGTATTTTTTAGCCTTCTTGTACTTAGTGACATTTAATGCTTCTGGAGAAAATCTTTTTAATTTCAAGTTGTGGTTAACAAAAGGTTTCTTTCCTTCTTACTCTTGTGTTTCTTGCTGCTTTCGCTTCTTCTAGCACCCAAACTTGATGTGTGTTTTTTTTTTTCAAGCAGTCTGTTTTTACAAAGCATAGAAAACAGTTACAAAAGAGAGAATTTAGAGAAAGTGTCATTTGATAACCATGACAACTCAGAAGACAAAGAGAAGAAATTTGGAATCTAATATTTGTTTTATGAGCAATAGAAAACCTGCCAATTGAAGCAATAGTCCTCTGTTACCTGCCAGTCAGATCATGGTCGAAATGGAATAAATCTGAAGAAAACAGGAACATGTTAATATGATAACTTGAAAAGAAAAAATACATAATAAAAATCCACTAATATCACTTTTGTCATCTCACAACATCTCACATTTTATATTTGAAAACACATGTCCCCATGCCCATCCATTCCCCACCCTCACTTCCTCTTCCCTTCTCAATGTACATAACATATTCCTTTATGAGGTTTTGATTGGGCAATAGTGTGTATATTTTCTTAAAATAACAGGAAATGGTGGGGGGGAGGTGGAAATGCTAAGCAAGATTAATTATGATAGACTCTAACATAAATTATGTTAAAGCATTGACTCTTAGACTGTCAGGGATTTCAATTTAACTCATATTTATTTAAGTAAAACCCCCAAGCTTTTACAATTCAAAATCCACATTTCAAGTTTAGATACTGTAAAAAGTGAAAGGTATACTACACATCAACGAACAGAGTAAGCTCAGAACGGTGGTGATGGTTATTGTCAGGTTTCTGCTAAAAAGACAACAAATCAACAATAATATAAACCAAAATTTCTACAGAAAAGACAAATCTATAAAAAAGCAGGTCCTACTTACCACTTTATAGTCTGTCTGCATTTGTGTGCATGTGGCTTGCATGTGTGTGTGTTTATGTGTGTGTGTACTCTTCTGTGCCACACATTTGCCTCTTCTCTAATTTATTTCCTCCCTTATTGTTTCTTTCCCTTTCCTCTTTTAAATATATCTTAAGGTCTTCTTCAGCAATTCCAGGCCATCTGTCCTCACCGTACTAAATAAGCATTCATGGACACATGGCTGCCTCCTCCAGACTGACAAAGGCTCTTTAGTATAGCTAAGAGAAGTGACCCAACAGCAGTGGTGAAGAGGCCTAAAAATATTTAAAGTACAAAAAAAATAGCAAGACCCACCAACTTTCTCTTTACTTGACTCCCCCTTTTTCTTAAGTTTATTTCATGTTGTACCATTGGAATCTGCCCTTACAGAATGTATTTGCATAATTTCCTGCCAAATTGAATATAAGCCTATTTTTAAAGGTAAAGAAGGCTTATATCAGAAAAAGAAATAAAAAAAAATCCTTTAACTTGTTTTTAAACCATGCTTGCATATATTCCTATGTAGTACAATTAGCAAGCTTTTAAAAGACAGAAAGGTGATTATGTTTAAGAAGCATTCCTGAAATTTCTACTTCTATAGTAGATACAAAGGGTTTGGTAGATACAATGTTTTAGCAGTTTAGTAAAAATGCATCCAATGAGCAAATATGCTTTTAAATAACTTATACAAATTGTAAGACAATAAGGACACACAGTTTCTTTAAAAAAGTACTCAACAGATTAAAACTTCACATAAATGACTGACTCACACCTTTTCTAGTTGACCAATCTTGGATTTTTTGCATACTCTATAGAAAGATTTGTTTTATTCTCAATGAATAATGTTTTCTTATATAAATTTGTTGGTTTATTAAAGCATTTTATCTAATGAAAAATATTTTAATTGGATGTAAATTATCACTTTATTTTTTTCACAACAGATGCTGTGTGAATTACATGAACTTATATGAATTTCTGAGCTACTCATAAGTATTCAGAAAACTGCTAAAACCTGTTAGCTGAATAAAAGATAAGATATTTCTATTCTCTTTATGGACTAAACCTTGCATATGTAAAAATTGTTAGGCTTTTTTCCCCCCTGAAACTTAAGAAATTATGTATAAGCAAGTGTTTCTTCATTCTTTCACCTATATATGCTTACACCTATACTAAGTATAACCCAAAATGATGTTTTCTTGGACTTAAGCTACAAAATGGCTGCACACTACCTGTCATATATTTTATGTGAAACAAAAAAACCCCACTCAACATTGCTCTTCTCTGTTGACCATCATAAATCTTTCTTTAGTATGCTGTCAGCTTCCCTCTCTTTATTACTAATTTGCTTTTAAAAATCTGTTTCTTGAAAACGTCTACAACAAAAAATTTTGATAAATTATATCTTTTCAATTTTAAGAAAAAAATAATTTTATAAATGGTCTTTGAATTATGATGGCATAAACAGAGTAAATCATCTCGTTGACGCAACAGAATGGAAGTCAAACATTGGAGAAATTATTATTTCATCTCTTTGAAATACAAACCAAGATTTCCAGTTTTACAAATGCTTTTTTGAAAATGTATGTTATGGTGTATATGCTTATTAAAACTGGTCTTACAAGGGTGTTTATGTGTAGGGGTTTGAAGCAATGATGTGGGAAAGAAGGAACTGAATTTAGGTGGTGATGAATTTCATTAAGAAGTAGGTGTTCATCAGTGTGTGTCTTAAAGTGTTCAGTGTTTTTTATAGAATGTTTCCCCTCCTTCAAAAAAAAATCTAGTGGGTGTTCAGTGGGTTCTTTTGTTGTTCAATCTGTTAATTAGAATTTTGCAACAAACCTTAAAAGAGGAACAAGGTATGGTAAAAAGGTCTTACTGTAAAATTCAGAAAATGTGAATGCAAAAATCAAAGTCAAAATTATAAACATGAGAGGAAAAATACCAAAAGATTTTATGTAAGTTTGAAAATAAAAAGCGCAGCACCCTCTGAGAATCATAAGGCTAGAATTAGAAATATTTCCGGAATTTGATTTGAGAAGGAGGCAGGATCAAAGCAGCAGACTCTAGAGACAGTAGATAAAATGCCCTTATATTTATGGTTTCATTTTGGCTGACAGGGAGAGAATAAATTATAGTTCTAACTCAGATTTTTCCAAATATTGGATAAATGGGTAGGAGTCAAGGACCTGCTTCATCTCTAATACATCAAGCCACTTTAAAAAGTAAGAAAAGAAAAGGGTGTGTAAAAAAAGATCAGGGAATAGACACATTTAGTTCTGAGAATCAGTTCAAACCTCCTTAAATAGGATATAAGTCAAGTGCAGCTGTCCAAAATGTAGAGCCATTTCTTAAACATTTTCAACTACCTTAATAAAGTCCTCCTTGATACTTTTTAGTTTATTGTGTCAAATTCTTGATGAATTTAAATGGATAGATAATTTGAACCATACATCTCCTGTATATTTTAATTTCACAGGAGGAAAATAATTGGTCAACTACCTGTAGACAATTATTTTGAAAATAAATATTAAATTAGTGAAGCAGCAATTGTATCCTCTGGGAAACAATATGAGATAATGGAATAATATCGAAATCAAAGCTAGACAGACTTAAATTATAAATTCTTACTCTATTTCTTACCAGGTATGTGGACATTGTCACATTACCCACCTCCCTGAGCTTCAGCTCCTCTCTGAAATCAGGGGATAATTTCTTCATCATGGACTGATTATGAATACTAAATGTGATATGTTAAGTACCAAAAAGGGTTTGAACTCATAGTGGGTGCTCAGAAAATGTAACATTCCCAATCTATGCCTACCTCGACCTGGACTACTAGAGGCACATGACCAGTTTAATCACTAGAAAAATGATTGCTCAGGAATTTCCTGCAACAATCAGAAATCCTTTAGGATATTTTTAGCATTGAAGTCAACAGTCTTCTTAAGAAAGACTCTGAACAATGAAGTGGATTTTCATGTGAAAAAGATGCAGGTGGGCATGTGGGTAACTCTGGTAGGGGAGTTTTCTTTTAAAAATCCCCTGTTGAGAACCATAACTATCATGAGGTCTAAAATGGTATCAAAATTATTGTTTTATTAATAAATTCTCCTTAATTCATATATATACCATTATAAGCCACAGATTCACAGAGAATAAAATGTGAATATGGAATGTGGTCCATTCAAATAATACTTAAATTTATGATATGGTTATGGTCAAATACATTTTAAAACTATACAGGTTTGGGCAATAGGGAAATTTTTTTTTAAAAAAATTATTGCTGAATTTTTCTGTCAATATTTGATAGTGAAAAATGAATTTAAATTATCTTAAATTGAGAAATTTATATTAATCTTTGTAATAAATAGATAAATTATCCAAGTAAAATGCTTTTCAAATTAATATATGTGTTTAATTTTAGGAGATATTAGCTTATTTCTAGCCATTCATTTTAATCCTCTGGAATAATACATGTTTGTTTCCTTATGAATATCTTTGGAAACACTCTATATTGATATATATGATATAGAAGCAAATGAAAATTATTAAATCTTGTATAAAACCATTATTTTACAGAAAAAAATGATATTCTGCAAATAAAGAAATCTTTTTTCAAAAAAATTACACCATACCATAATGCTTCATAAAGTTAAAAAAAAAAACTCTGTATCTTGAGACAAAGAATTTACTTCTGATTAGTAATATAAAGAACACCCTTTGCCTCTTGGATTTTTCTGGAAGTCCTCATGGTCTTTTACCAAATACGTCTGTGTATGACTTTTATTGTGTTTAATTCTGGGGAATGTTTGAACAAATATAATTACATTATTCATCATAATTTTTAAATGGATAAGTGATCATATCTAGCTGATTAAAGTGTATTTTTCTACCTTAAACATATGATCATGCATGCACACACATATACACATACACCGTGTTTTCTATGCATTTATGCTCACAGAAACACCACTTGAATTGTTGTTCTGGGCTGATCTCAGAAAAAAAGCAGAGAAACACAGTAGGACTGCTTTAAAGTTATATGTTCTCTATTTCACCTATATTACAAATGGTCCAGGTGGTCTTTGGAGTCTAGAAATACCTAAAGGAACTGACATCACTAGCAAAGATTCCATAAGGCTGACATGTAACTTTGCTTTCCATTTACAGCAGAAACAGCCTAAATTACCGTGGAAACAGAAGCACAATTACTTTGCCAGAATCTGTTATATAAAGTAGTAATAATCACTTTCTCTTGTTGTCTGACAGGAGAATACCACATAAGTAAAGTGGAGAAAAAGTGACTGTAGGGAAAAGAGAGGGGATGTGAAGGTACACACACACACGTGCGTGCGCACACACACACACACACACACACAAAACAAAACTAACAAAAGAAAGTGAAAAGGGTCTGACAATGAATATTTTATAACGCTTTGGTTTGTTTTACAAGGCAATAAATTAGAGCAATTTTTCTGAGTAGCTCAGGCAGTAAAACAGTTCATCTGAATTAATCAAAGTGGGAATGTGAGTTTCTGTCTGAAGAACATAGTTTAACCATAAATTCGTGATTCTACACTTTCTCTTTAGCCAGTCCAGAAAAGAAGTCTTTCTCTTTCTGGTGAAAAGATTTGAAGCATTATCTTCTTTATAGCATCTGATTCTGTGAAAAGTTAAGGAAAGGCATTGTTTGAATGTTTAAAAATTATGCACTCAGTGTAATTAGGATAGACTAGGTTATACTGAGATAACACCTCCAAAACTGCGTAGATAAGTGCAACAAATGTATACTTCTTGATCATATTACATGCTCATCCCAGGACAGCTGGGAACTGTGCTCTACATCTTCTCACTCCAGGTTGATGAAGATTCTATCATCTGGAATGCTGCTGGTTGCCTTGACAGTGGCAGGGAACAATAACAAACTGAATTTCCTTTTGAAGATTCCATCTTGAAGAGACACCTGTCACTTCTCCTAACATTTCATTAACCAAAGCAAGTAATGAGGACACGAAGTATGTTCCATGTCCTGAGGATAGGGAAATGTATTTTGACCACGTGACCAGAAGGAGAGTGAATAGTGACCAATTACAAGAGACCCTCTATGGGAAGGCTAAGCAATGAATTTTGTCTATTTTCATTGTTGTTTACAAACCCTTTCATCTTAATGATTGTGTGAAAACCTACATTGATTAATATGGTCAAAAGTAACGCATAGCTTATCCTTCATAGCTTCATTTCAGAAAAAAATAGAAAAAAAGTAGACTCCTGCTTGCAGAGACCCATTTCCCTGAAATGTTTTCTGTTATTTATTTATTTATTTATTTATTGTTGTTGTGTTGTTTTCACAAAAGAACAGCCATTAGAAAATTATTGGACTTGTAAAAACATCACTATTACAATAAATATCCTAGAGTCTCAGTGTATGATCAGTGCTATGGACACCAACTTCTCAGTTTATTTTATATGTTCTTTCTGTCTTTCTATGTTGAAAGTCAGGGCTTCTGCTTTCTCCAAAAATGTTTGACAAATGGATTGACATCGCCATTACGGCACCAGTTGTTATTACTGTGCTGTTGCCAAGGCAGCCAAAATATAGACCTGGGTTCAAAGTAGTAACTGGGTGTGTAAGAGGGTAGTCCCTTCTACTCTCATGGATACAGCTGCTTGAATGTGACAAATACTATTAACATCATGGGTCTTATTACCTCAAACCACAAGGTGCTATCTGAACAAATGCTTGGCTTTTAACTGTCAGATTCTTGAATGTGTCACATTTTTCTTCGGATCTTTGGGTTATTGTAACAGCTGTTTGTAAACAGTGTAAAGCCCGCATTAGCTACAGAGTGAGTAGAAATATTTTGACCCAAATATCTGCACCCTGAACCATGATAAGGAATGTAGCCTGTATGCTGACACTTAAGCAGTAGATTTAAATAGCTACCAGGATCAACTTCCAGCTGAATAAGTGAATAGGCATTTTTGATTTCTGACTCCATCTGGGTCAGTTTTCACTCATCAGATGGCCCCAAAACATCCATTGACGTTGAAACCTTAAATGAAAAAAACAAAAAAAAAACCAAAAAACAAAACAAAACAAAAAAAGGGTAATAAACTAACAGGTATTTCCAACAAGGTTTTGGATGGGCAATATTTTCACTGAGAGTCTAATCTATCCTCTTTGTTTGACAGTTAAAGTTACCAGTGCTTGTTTAATAGCCATCCTTTTCTTTAGAAACAGGGAGACAAACAGCTTTAGAATTTGTCATGCTCTGATCTCTTTCATTCTGAAAATACCCCATGCTATTTTATGTGGTGTTAATGAGTTAGATATTTCTAGTGTTTGCCTGGGTAAGCAGTCATGAGGGCTGTTGTAATAAGTAAATAGTAAGACTACATTGCTCTGATAATAGCAACTTTCATTGAAGGTTGTAAATGTGCCTTGCAAAAGAATGATATAGAATCCTTAGAAAGGCTTTTATTAGAAATGTAATACAACTATTTTTAAAATGGAAACAGTAAGGCAGAGTGGAGAAAGAATCTCTGATATTGTGTCTCTAGTATCAATTGTAATTTTGGACATCTAAGCTATCAACCCAAGCAGTTAAGCTAAGAAAATTTGTAGTAAGAAAATTCAGTTGTAGCACACTGAATATTATGGGAAATCTTGTCCTCAGCATTTCTAGATTTTGTAGACCCACATATCTGCCAAGAACTTGTATTAGATAGTTACCTTTGGAAGTGGCCAAATGATATACATTCAGTTGAAATTTTATTTAGGATTGAAAATATGTTTCTTACATCAATAATCTAATCCTTTGTCTATTCTTTAAAAAATAATAGATATATTATAGCTATGACCCCCAAAAGTTAAAGATATTTCCTATTAAGCTCACTTAAATATAGACAACCATCTACTATTTTATATATAAAGGTTATAGTAGTAAAGATAAAGCTCATATATTTGCTTCTGGAAGAAGTACTTTTTTTTTTGAAGATCAACCCCTCTTGTTTTTTATACTAAATATTTGAGTCATAATTAAAGGTACTTAGGATTAAACACATAAACAGCAAAGTAAGGTAGCTTAAGTGTATGCTGGATAATAGGCAATGTCAGACCAAGATTTTACTGGAGCTAATCAAGACGACTGAATGTGGGATGCGTGTTTTAATTGTAAAAATGCAGGCAAGCTTTTTAATGTTTTGTTTTCATGTGATGTTTAGACAAATTGAGGTTTATTCTTGTTTCATCTCACTCTCATTTTCTCTATCTTTGTTACTCTCTGTCTCGCTCCCTACTTCCCTGAAGGAGAATCTTGAAATGAAACTGACAGAGCTGTGTTTCACTCTTTTACAGTATAATGTTTGTTAGGTTTCTTACATTGTTTACATGTTTCCTTGAAATTAAGATGGCACTTTCATTGGGCATGTGTCCTGAATTTCCTCATGAAATCAAAATTGAAAATGGAGGCTAGAAATAATGCTTAATATATTTTATGTCTATTTTGTCATGAAAATTATTTTTTGTCAAAACTGGGCCTATATAAATAGAAAGGAAAAACATATTTTGCTCTATTGCTTTCCACACCTCTTTGTATTATTCTAATACATATTCTAGTACATTTTTCTAGGTTCTACTACTAAAGTCCCCAGGAGTCCACAGTTTAGTGACCCTGAACATTTAAGATTTTTAGAAAGTGTCTAATTTCTAGATTTTGCATTCTCATCTATTATTACAAGTTTGCTAGAGTTCTCAGTCTTGTCGGCTGTAATGTAATAAGGATGTCAATACTTTATGCATCCTACATAGCATGTGAGCAAATAACCATCCCATCAGAATAGTTTGTTTAGAGAATTTTTCGTAGAAATCATCTTATAAACTGTTGCCGTATTTCTAAGTTCACAGAAAATAAGTAAAAACAAACCAAACTATATTTAGTGTTTAGTGCCCCTTCTTCCCTCCAAGCTGCCCCTTTCCCTACTCTCCAAAGTCAGAAATGTCAAACTCCTAGAACATTGTTAATAGGAAACAATCTAATTTCCACTAATTCATGAAAGTGTGAATGACTCTTAATCCCTTAAACTCCCAAAGGTTGAGAGTAGTTGGAATAGTTGCTACCTAAATAAATCATGAATTTGTAGAACCTTAACATAACATAATACATTGATGTAAAAAATATTCAGATAATATGTAAAGATTTATTTTCAATTAGCACATGAGAAGATCATACCAATTTAGATTTTTGCCTCTGCATCTTTTTATCTATAATGCTCGTGATTTACACAGCTTTCTTATTCTTAACTTTTTGCATCACAGAATCTAAAAAGTCCCATTCGTCTTCATTGTGGTTCCCACTTAAGCAGCTGCAAGGCACTGGTGTGTGGGGAAAGTGTGGCAGGAAAGAAGGTATTGTGTACATTGATTTTGGGTAAATCAGAAACTGTGTATTTGCATTCAACTAGGGACTTTCTGGGGATACTGCCTGACTTGAAACTGTGAGGAGTTCAGGCTCTGTGGAAGGTTGTTGAGAAAATATTTAAGTTCCTGAAATCACACCATTGGTGTAGCCTTTTCTATCCTTTATATGTGACTTAAAATGCATTTTGTTCATTTCTAAATGAAATAAAGGAGGTTTATACACCATAACCCTAGCTTCCTAGCTGTGGTGCTGGTATTCACTAGCCCCGTGTTTTCTGGAAAATCATTTTATCTCTTTTCGACTCAGTTCTCTCCTGAATCAAATGGGATCATGATTCTAGCTGTGTCTTTCAAAGGTGCTGTTGGAGGAATGATGGACGAACAGATGTGAGCATGCTGAGACAAAGTTAGAGGTATTATGCAAATTTGACATATTTTAATTGCCAAATATTAAGAAATGGGACAAAATGCAGCTTTAAAATATTTTCTTTAATTCTTTATTATAACTAATTTCTTGTCAAAATCTGGTTTAAGATTTAGGGAAGTCATAATGTGAACTACTTTGTTGAAACTGAAATTAACATGAAGTTTCAGATTTTATAAAGTATTTATTGGAATACCTTTATAAAACTGCTTGCCCTCCTGCCTTTAAGAATGCCGGGGAACTCAACATACTTCTCAGGGTCCTTAAACACAATCAATGGCAAAGTCGTTTTTTTTTCCCTCCCTGAAAAAATAATCAGTGCTATTCCAGGTAAGGATTTGAACATATGTGATAGACTAAAATTAAACTGGATTAAAATTAAAACTATAGTTTTAATTTTATATTACACAAAGCATTTATGAGAGTATATTATTTTATTTTGTAACCCAAGAAACAGCCTTTGGGAATGTCAAGATGCAACTGAGGAAATATTTCAGGGAATCGGGTCCTGTATTAGATTGAAATGGAGGCAAGAAAGAGTAAGGCTTTCTATATTAATGGCATTGGGGTCCTTTTACACCAACCGTCTATGAAGTTTTAGAAAAGTGAGAGAGGCACAAAGCGATATATTCAGCGAGGCATATATACAGTATCTGGTTTTGCATTACACCCAAAAAGATGGCATAGTGCAAAACCAAACACCGTACAACTCATCATAGACGGGAATTTTACAGACTTGGGTTGATATTGTGGGTCTTATTATATGCCTAAACAATAACTCTATTTGATAAAAATCTGAATTACAACTATCCGTACTAATGTTCCAAAATATTTCACAATGGATCTTATGCTTTCTAAAATGCAGAACATTAGATCTCTCCAGCAATCATAAACAGATGTTAAATATTTCTTTATAATACATATTCATTATATATTACATATGTATTGATCTATACATATATAAATACTTATAAGCACATGTATATAAAATTAACAATCTCAATCTTTGTCAAAATTATTCTATTACAACGTCAAATTTTTCTTTGATTTATGTTATTATTGCACTTTAAAGTTATTCTTCCTTTATGAAGGGATCTGGGAACATTGTATCCAGACACTTAATGCAAACTGGTGTACTGGACATTACATGGTGCCAAAGCCAGATACTTGAGAATTTAACCCACCTGAGGCTGTCTTTACATTAGTACATTGCTCATTGCTTCAGCAGAAAGCATATTGGACAAGGTCACCTGCTAAATAACTTGGCTCAGGAAGTCAGAAAATAAGCCACTGACCTCCAAACTGAGAAGAATGATGGTGATGGTGAAAGGATAAGCCAAAAATGTAGGTCACTTTGATTCTTGATTTACTGTCACTTCCACTTCTAATCCACACCAAGTTTACCTCTTAAACTTCCCTTATATTCATGAATGTCCTTTCAGCACACCTCGCCAATCATCATTAAACCCTTTGAATCACTGAAACACTTTCTCAATGGTTTCTTAGAGTCTAGCTCCCCTGAAATTAATTTTCACAATAGCAGTCAAATAATCTTCCAAAAAAGTTCAAATAATATCACATCTCTCTCCCTGCTGCTAAAAAGTCTTTTACACCACTTCCCTTAGCCCTAATGACAAACAGATAGGTTTGTTTTGTTTGTTCATGTTAGACTTTGTCTTTCATATGGTTGGTTTACCTCAACTTTCTCAAGATCCTTGGATGTGTAGTCACATCTATAAATGATGAACTATATTGAATAGCACAGGTAGCTGACACATATTCTGTTTGCTTTTGTTCACTACCATTTCCCCATGAGGCCTCTCACCTGAAAGAGAAGCCTGACTGAAGGTTCTGTATAAGTGGGAGAAGTCAGGGGAATGTTTTCACAGCCAGTCTCTTTGAAGTGCCCCTGGGAAAAATTGCAGGTTTCAGAGTAGGAGCCTCCTACAGGCTGTAGTCCAGTGCATTTTACTGCCAAAGGAAGTGCTCGTCTGCCTTTTATTTTAAACTTATTTTGCGTGGTGTGTGTGTGTGTGTGTGTGTGTGGCTAAAATCATGTTAAGATGTGCTCCACTTGTCTGTCGGCATCTTCACAAAAATAACTGTTATAAAGATCACCCACTTGCACTTGATTTTGAGAATAGTCCTTGGGCTTAAGCCCTGGAACAAAAGCCTTTGCTTCCAAACCATAGCTCTATTTACACCTGTATGGAAAGGAAGAGTTCTACCGTCCGGGCTCTTTGGAAAATAGTTTTTTAAATAATGACCCAGGATTGCCCCCTCGCCTATCCCTGCCTTCTTTATTCATTGATTCACCTTCGAGGTCTCTTGTGACTTTTGCTAAATTTCATCTTCTTTTATTTCCCTACCAATCATAATTTCATTTGTGCTATTCTCACAGGTTTTTATTATTTATTAACTTATTTATTTCAGAAATTTCAACTTTTACACCCAAAAAGATGGTATAGATTAAATATAGATTAAAGGGTACATGTGCAGGTTTGTCACCTGGGTATATTAAGTGATGCTGAGGCTTGGAGTCCCAATGATTCTGTCACCCAGGCGGTAAGCTTGGTACCCAAGAGAACCCCTGCTCACTTGCCACACTCCTCCATCTAGTAATCCCAAACATTTATAAAATTTTGATTCACTAATGGTACACTTTATTTTTGCTTTCCATAGTGTCATGTTCTCTTTCATTTTAATTCACCATATCTGTCAATTCAAGGAGAATTTGAGGCAAAGAAAATACAGACAGATTTGAACTTACTAGATCAATTTGAATTAGAAGCTTAAGTTTACCTTTAATGTTGGTGGAAAAACAGTTTGAGTAAATTAATAATTTGATCATTAAATTATAAAAGACAGTTGTAACATCTAGGAAAACTTACTCTTTTTAGGACTATTAATTTCAAAAGTGTTTCTATTAATTTACAAACAACTTTATTCATTCTTATTTAGATGATTCTTTAAGAATCAATTTAGAAAACAATTATTTGATCATATCAAAATTAATGATTGAATATATTTATATATATTTTATTTTCTAATTCAGATAGACATTATTTTAAGGAATTTCCATTAGTTAATTATTCAATATCAATATTCAGTGATATCGAAATTAGTCAAACCGATGATTAGTAAATATCCCGTTTTGTTGCTAAATAGTAATGGATGATAACAATTTTTAGAATAAAATCTTATTTATTTTGCCAATCCTCAGCCAATCTTGATGATTCTTTCCATCACAGCATCATTTTAAATCATAACATTTTTAAAAAGCCTGTTGAAGTTATAGTAATTAATGGGGATTAAATAAATTATATACCTTTTAGAACTCTCCTGACAACTAGCAGAATACCACTAAATGATTCACTGAAGATTTCAAAACCATAGTAATGTCCCCACAGAGACATGAATTATTATGAAGGATCTATGGTTTGTTTAAAGGAGAAACAAAAATAATAAAATAAATGGGATCTTTCTTCTCAAAATAGTTACAAATATTATTGATGAAGCTAAACAGTTAATCCTCACTGAAACATAGCCTTAGAAATTAGTCTACAGGTTGTACATACATTTCACACCGAAATTCCATTAAATCTGTCTGATGAGATAACCCATGGGACCAGCAAAAAATGGTTCTGTGGTACGAAATGACTTTTAACTAAAGGTTAAATAAAATTGTACTGATGTTATTTTAAACTGCTTACTCAAGACTGATTCTTTTGGAATGGTTCTTACTTCAATTTGCTCTCCACTTCTTTCTGCTTTTTAAAATCCCAGTACCTTTTATTTCTCTTATGTTCACCTTTTTATGTCTATCTATTTCTGCCTCCCCAACTCTCTCCAAAATCATGGCCCTACCTCATCCTTCACAGAGATTTATATGTACAGAACACCAACTTATTAGTTTACACCTCCTTACCATGATTACCTTTTCCTCTATTACCATTGATTTATCTCATTCGTTTCCCCCACCCAGGGATTCATCAGAACACGAAATTTCCAGTGATAATTTATATTCCACCACAAACATAGTGATACGCTTGGTTACATGTTTCATTCACAGATCTTTAATTGTTTCTAGACTAAAATTCTAAATGATGATGGCAAAAGTGTGATGATAATTTAAATACCCAACATTAAAATTTCCTGAAGATAGCTATTATTTCTATTACTTATCTATGCATCTAAACATTTTGTAAATTATAACAACATTTAAACATTTTCTATCCAATCTATCTGTACAAATATTGGCTTTAAATTATGTACATGCATACATATATATATATCTTAAAATATATTTGCATTGAGTTGTAATTAAAGTATACATTGAAAATTCAGCCATGAACATACTAGTATTAATTAAAAGAGTTCCCGCATATTCTTCTCTTCTCCTCCTAAAAGCTAAATTTGTTTCCCAATTTACTTTTATAGTGTATTTTTGAAACCCTTTCAATATTTAACTAAGCACTTTAGGTAAAACAGTCATCTCTAACTAACAGTCATACAAATGTGTTCACAAACAACGTTTAAAATTAGGCAGTAGTTTGATTTCCACAAGGCTAGGGAAAATTGGTTGAAAAGGAAGGCTTTACTTTTCATTCATTCTGCAGTTTTTCAAAATAAGATTTAATTCAATAACTAAAGGTACCTTTTATTTTTAAAAAAACAAACTCCACTTCAAAACTTTTCATAGTAGTTAGCTACTAATACTGACTGGATTTGCCTACAATTTGGTTTCAGAGAGTTCACGCTACCTGACAATTTTGGATGCCTGAGAATCAAAAGAATTCCAGATAACTGAATATCAGGTGACTGAAAAACAGGAATTCAATTAACATCAAAATAAAGAACTCACTAGGGTTACATTTTTTAAGTTTGAGAGTCATTGCCATAGTCATATTGGATTGTTACAAATCTTATAGTCAACATTTGTATACTTCTTTTAAACAAAGCAAGGTTCTGGAGAAAGATGCAGAGGAATCAGGAACAATCTTCACTTGGAGAGGTCAGAATATTAAATAGAAGATAGACTGTCATATTATTAATCAAAGGAAAGGCAGATGGAAATTTTATAGTGTTCTGAATTTTTATTGTATTTCTAGTTTAAACTCTTCTGCAAGAGAGCTTCCATTTCTTCAATGAAAGATATGAATTGCTTTTAAATTTTATATATACAACCTAAGTAAAACTGAGCCTTTTGTCTTCCACCTTAAGGTCAATCTCATTATAGAATTACATTGAGACTGGGTGCAGTTGCTCACACCTGTAATCCAAGCACTTTGGGAGGCTAAGGTGGGCGATCACTTGAGATCAGGAGTTTGAGACCAGCCTGGCCAATATAGTGAAACCCCCTCTCTACAAAAAATACAAAACTTAGCCACGCATGGTGGCACATGCCTGTAATCTCAGATACTCAAGAGGCTGAGGCAGGAGAATCATTTGAACCCAGGAGGCAGAGGTTGCAGTGTGCTGAGATCACGTCACTGCACTCCAACCTGGGCGACAGAGTGAAACTCTGTCTCAAAAAATAATAGTAACTGCATTCAAAGGAACACAAATTCGAGAAAAATTATTTAAAAGATAAATTAATGTCCACAATCTCTTAAGAAGGCAAGGAGCCACAGTCCACTGTATCAACACTATCAGATATCTTTATTCTTCTTTGCCCAGGTCGTTCCCCAAAGTCTCGCATGTCAAATCATTATCTATATTTTTCTTATTTTAGAACAATGTCAGTTGCTTTTTAAAATAAACTTTTTACTTTGGAACAATTTTAGATTTTGAAAATGTGCAAAGATAATACAGTTTCCCTGACCCCTCATCCAGTCTCTTGGAAGTTAATGTCTTACATTTCCATAGTAAACATGTAGAAACTAAGAAGTCACGACTGGTACATTTACTATTAACTAAACTCAAGGCCTCATTTGAATTTCATCAGTCTTTATATGAATTTTCTTTTTCTATTCCATGATTGATTCCAAGGTACCACTTTGTTTTTAGTCATCATGTCTTCCCCCTCAGTCTTTTCCTTAGTTGTTTTTCAGTCTTTCTTTGTTTTCAATGTTTTACCAGTTTTGAGGAATGCAGGTCAGTTATTTTGTAGGATATCCCTCAATGTGGGCTTGTCTGATACTCTTATCATGTTTAGACTGGGATTAAGGGTTATAAAGAAGAATAACCCATAGGTGAATTTCCTTCCTGATCACATAATATTAGGTGTGCATATGACTTGACCTGTCATTGGGTGATGTCACATGACTTGTCACTGGGTGATGTTAACCTCAATCATTTGAATAAGGCAATATTTGCTAGGCTTTACTACTGTAAAGTTACTGTGTTTTCATTTCCTATACTCTAGTCTTTGGGTATAAATCACTAAATTCAGCAAACACTCAAGGTGTTGTGGTGGTAGGAGATGCTGAGGAAATAAGCTACACCTTTAAGAGTGGTAGTCTCCATGTGTATATTTGGAATTCTTTTGTAAGAAAGATGTGTTGCATCTTACAAATATATGATCACCCTCATATATTTATTTTATTGAAATATTTGCCTTCATCAGTATGTATTCACATCTATCTGTTTTATGCTTTAGGTTGTAACCTAATATTGTACTGAATTAAGTAGGACCCCCGACTATTTAGAAATATTATTTCTGTCCACACAGAACCTGTGAATGTGACGTCATTTGGAAATAGGTTCTTTGCAGATTTAATCAAGTTAAAATGAGGTCATACTGGATTACAATGGGCCCTAAATCCAATATTTCTGATGTCCTTTCTTTTAAGATGAAGAAAATTTAGAAATGGACATTGACACACTCACAGGGGAGAATGCCATGTAAAGACAGAGGCTGAGATTGGAATGATTAGTCTACAAGCCAAGGAAAGCTGGCAACCATCAGAAGCTAGAAAGAAGCCACAAAAGCTTCTCCCCAAGAGCCTTGAAAGAGAATGTTACCCAACCAACTCCTTGATTTCAGATTGCTAAACTTCAGAACTGGTAGTGAATAAATTTTTGTTGTTGTAAGTCTCCTGGTTTGTGGCAATTTGTTACAGCAGTGAAAGGTAATACCATAATTTGTTGCTCAGACTTCCAGGTTTGGCCTGTCGATCTTTCAGTTTGGCTCTTGTATCCCTTTGATATGCCACCATCAACCTCTGGAGTTTTATACTCGGTTTGCTTTTCTCTCTTCTACCAAGCTCCTCTAACTTCTTCACTCCTTGTACGTGTATAGTCTCTCTCTCTCTCTATATATATATATCTTTGTGTGTGTGTGTGTATATATGTGTATATATACACACATACACATGTATATAACATATATATGTACATACACATATATATACATATATATTTTTTCTCTAGATATTATTTTCCTCTTTTTTAGGTAGCTAAATACTTAAATTTTCTCCTCCCTACCATTAGTATAGAGAGTACTTTACTGATCAAGCAAGTAAACTTGCCTTTTTTAGGGAGTGAGGGTGGGAGGGATGGGAGTGGCAGTTGAAAGAGCCTATAAGTGGTCTGTCTGCCAGTGTCCTTTCTACATTTGTCACATAATCAATAGGTCCTGTATTTAACTTGTCATCTTGCTGATTATTAAATATTTCATAAATATTTATTTACTATGTTTTTTAATACTTAATCCCAAATCTTGTCTTCTCACCATTCCAAAAATACCATAAGTAAATAGTAATAACTAGTGCAAAATTTGGAGGCCTATGTATATGAAGATTATTATGTATCCTGAAAACAAACAATAAAAAAAGTAGTGAAATTATCATGGAGGATGCACATAGAGTCAGCAAAAGGAAATCAAGGGAAATGAAATCTTCCCTTTCTTCAGGAATATTATCTCATCCAAGAGTTCCAATAATCAATTTATTGTGAAATTTTATAATCACAATTATCCTGTAGCAAAATAAATAGATGAAATATTTCTTTTTATATTTCTGCCCAATTGAATAGATTTAATTTAGTCTGTAGGAAATTAGCAAATTAAACAAATAATCTGCAAACTAGATGATTACATAAATTAACTAAAAAAAACTCTATCCTGAGATTCTTCTTTATAAATGGAAAACTAAACACTTCTCCAAATTTCACCTTCCTGCTATATGAACTAAATGTTGTTATAGCAGTTTTACTCATGTACATGTTATCATTATTTTATGATTTCTAAGATCAGCATAGCAATGATAACAGGACTAAAAAAGAGAGACAAATTTAACAGGAAACAAATTTCAAATTAGGGTAAAAGAAAGATTTCATTTCTCATGATTTTATGCAAGTCTTTTATTGAACAATTATCCCTAATATTTTTGCTCAGATGTGCTCATTATAGAGGCTATTCTAATCCACTCAGAGGTATGTCTCATGTAAAATTGTACTATCCAAAGCTCAGATCATCCAATTTCTATTTAATTTATTCTGTATGAATGCCTAGACTTGAAAGTAAAGTCAAGTATCTAATAGATACCCATGAAACTTTATTAAATTCTTCAGAATCTTTAGAGTTTCCTCCAAGTCTAAATTGGCAGTCCACCCTGAATCAAAATGTAATGTGCTTATTTTGAGACTTCAGATATGGTATAATAGCATTGCCTCAAATCTGTGCTCATAATATTATTAACGCTAAATTAATATCATTATGTTTACATAGATCATCGCATAAAATATGTTTAAAGTATGACATTCATTTAACAAAGAAATACAAGGAATTTTTTAAATATTAGTTTTCTAAATTAGTTTCCTAAAATATTATATAGAAATAAAATATTGGTCCTTGTGTATTATATCCACCAAAACTACTCACTGGCAACCTTGCATATAGATAAAGAGAAGTGATGCATGATATCTAACTACACTTTACTATCAGAAAAATGAAGAAGCATGAATCAGAGCAATTGTCAAAACAGATACAAGAAAATGCCTTATAATGGTATATTAATGTCTGAAAAGTTTAGATCATGCTGCACTAATCCAAGTAAAGACATAATCAATGCACACAAATGATTGTAAAAATAAATACGCCTTGCTTAGAAGTCTTAATTCATTCTCCTATAGCTGATTACCTGATATCAACATACAACCTGAGTTCCCATGATATCAAATATTCAAATTACCTGAAGGTAAGACTGACTACACTAAAACGATTAATTCCGAATGATGGGTAGAAAATAAGCACAAGGTATAGTATATTTGATATTTATGGTAGATGTTATTGTTCCTAATTATTCACTCTCTCCCCTCTAAGAGTATAATTCACCCCTACTCTTACTGTGCCCCTCAATAGGTAGATTCTTTTCTGTTCCATTGCCATGCTGAGCCATGTGACTTTATTTTGCTCTTGGATGTGACATACACTGGACAAAAGCTTTAAATGTGTTTGCATGGTTTGGATAGGTGCTTCTTTGTTCTGCCAGGGGAAAAGCATATCCCAGATTGGGGCTGCTTTTTCAACTTGGATCCTGGGATGAGAAGATGTGCAGAGTAAAGCAGTGCTAACTTGCAGGCTTATAAGCAAGAAATACATGTTTACTGTTATAAGTCACTAGGATATTGGGGTACTTGTTACAGCAATACAATTCGATTTAACACAAATGCAAGAGATAATTTTACACTCACTATTGGTCTTTTAATCATTTAGTATACTCTGTCAGCTTGCTGTTCCTCTGAGTACATTTGAACTGTATAAAAATGTTACTAGCAGACTTAAGAGGGTAATATCGCCAGATTTGCTCCCACAGATTTACCTGTTGGACTCATTGCCATTGGTCGTCTTGACCACTGAATCATTTAAGACTTGACACTGCTTTAAACCATCTTTTCTCAGATGTGGTGACATCTGTGGCTTTTATCCTAAACTATCTGGTTTTTGGACTTCCTATTTGAATCTGTCTTTATCAACTTTTCTGGAAAGATAACACTGCAGCTGACATTTAAGTGTGTTAACCTCTGCTCCTGACAGCGATGCAAAACCATAATTTTACCTGGTTCTGTATTTCTGTCTTATTGAGTACAGGAGGATCACTCAGACTGTAGATGAGACTATTTGCCTATCTACCAAATCAAAGTTTGAAGCAGATTGATTCTAAATCAAAGTAAGGAAAACTAATATGCAAAAAGAAGTCAAAATTTTTAAGGAAGGGAGTGACATAATCACTTTTGCTATTGAAATGGGTAACTGTAATAAAAAATGGTACAACAAGTAGGGTAGAAGAAAATAGTGGTAGAAAAAATAGATAGGAAGCTTTTGTAAATGCTAAAGTTCAGGCAAGTGGGAGGTTCTGACAGCACAGAGTAAGACCACAGGAGTCAAGAGTTAGGGAATTTTTGATGTCATCTCAACAAATGAAACAAGTTCAGTTTAGTGTTAGTAGTATTTTTAAAATCATTTTGGGTAAAAAAGATGTGTTTGGTTGCATAGGAGAGTTATTTATTGGTGATTTCTGAGATTTTGGTGCACTCTTCACCAGAGCAGTGTATACTGTACCCAATGTGTAGCCTTTTATCCCTCACCCATCTCTATCCTTTCCCCTAAGTCCCCAAAGTTCATTATATCATTCTTATACCTTTGTGTCCTCATGGCTTAGTTCCAACTAATAAGTGAGAACATACAATGTTTGGTTTTCTGTTCCTGAGTGACTTCACTTAAATAATGTTTCCAACTCCATCCAGGTTGTAACAAATGCCATCGTTTCATTCCTTTTTCTAGCTAAGTAGTATTCCATGGTCCATATATACCACATTTTCTTTATCCACTTATTGATCAATGGGCATTTAAGCTGGTTCCGTATTTTTACAATTATGAATTCTGCTGCTATACACATGCATGTGCAAGTGTCTTTTTCATATAATGAATTCTTTTCCTCTGAGTAGATATCCAGTAGTGGGATTGTTGGATTAAATGGTAGTTCTATTTTTATTTCTTTAAGGAATCTTTATACTGTTTTCTATAGTGGTTGTACTAGTTTACATTCCCACCAGCAGTGTAAAAGTGTTCTCTTTTCACCACATCCATGCCAACATCTGTTAATTTTTTATTTTTTAATTATGGCCATTCTTGCAGGAGTAAGATGGTATCTCATTGTGCTTTTGCTATATATTTCCCTGATAAACAGTGATGTTAAGCACTTCTTCATTTTTTTTTTTTTTTGTCATTTGTATATCTTCCTTTGAGAATTGTCTATTCCTGTCCTTTGCCCATTTTTTGATAGGATTCTTTGGGGTTTTCTTTCTGATTTGAATTCCTTGTAGATTCTGGATGTCAGTTTTGTCAGACTCATAGTTTGCAAATATTTTCTCCCACTCTGTGGATTGTCTGATTACTCTGCTGATTATTTCTTTTGCTGTGCAGAAGCTTTTCCATTTAATTAGATCCCATTTATTTATCTTTTTGTCGTTCTTGCATTTGCTTTTGGGTTGTTGCTCATGAAGTCTTTGTCTAAGCCAATGTCTACAAGAGTTTTTCTAATATTATTACCTAAAATTTTTATGGTTTCAGGTCTTAGACTTAAGTCTTTGATCCATCTTGAGTTGATTTTTATACAAGGTGAAATATAGAGGTGAGGCTCCAGCTTCATTTTTCTACCTGTGGCTTGCCAATTATCCCACTATCATTTGTTGAATAGGGTATTTTTTTCTCATTTTATATTTTTGTTTGCTTACATATTTGGCTATATTTCTGGGTTTTCCATTCTGTTCCATTGGTCTATGTGTTTATTTTTTATATTAGCACCATGCTGTTTTGGTAACTATGTGCTTGTAGTGTAGTTTGAAGTTTTGAAATGTGATGCCTCCAGATTTCTTCTTTATACTGAGTCTTGCTTTTGCTATGTGGGCTCTTTTTGGGTCTATGTGGGCTCTTTTTTGGGTTTACGTGAATTTTAGGATTGTTTTTCCTAGTTCTGTGAAGAATGATGATGGTATTTTTATTGGAATTGCATTGAATTTGTAGATTGTTTTTGGCAGTATGGTCACTTTCACAATATTGATTATACTCCTTCATGAACATGAGATGGTGTTTTCATTTGTTTGTGTCATCTGTGATTTCTTTCAGCAGTGTTTTATAGTTTTCCTTGTAGAGATCATTCATTTCCTTGGTTAGATATACTGCTAACCATTTCATTTTATTTTTTTTGCAGCTATTGTTGATTCTCAGCTTGGTTATTGTTGGTGTATAGCAGTGCTACTGATTTGTGTGCATTGATTTTGTACCTTGAAACTTTACTGAATTAATTTATCAAATCTAGGAGCTTTTTATATGAGTCTTTATGGTTTTCTAGGTATACAGTTGTATCATCAGCAATTTCTGATGAACATAGATGCAAAAATTCTCAACTAAATACTAGCTAACTGAATCCAACAGCATATCAAAAAGATAGTACACCATGATCAAGGGGGTTTCATACCAGGGATGCAGGGATGGTTTAATACATACAAGTCAATAAGTGTGATATATCACATAAACAGGATTAAAAACAAAAGTCATACGCTTATCTCAATAGATGCAGGAAAAGCATTTGACAAAATTCAGTATCGCTTTATGATTAAAACCCTCAGCAAGATCGGCATAGAAGGGACATATCTCATGGTAATAAAAGCTGTCTATGACAGACGCAAAGCCAACATTATACTGAATGGGGAAATGTTGATGCATTCCCACTGAGATCTGGAACAAGACAAGGATACCTACTTTCACCTACTATTCAGCATACCACTGGAAGTCCTAGCCAGAGCAATCAGATGAGAGAAAGAAATAAGGGCATCCATATCAGTAAAGAAGTAGTATTTTTGCTAATTAAATATGTTGCACATTTGACAATGAAACAAATGACAAAGTAATTTGAGAGATACTCTGTAGATTAGATTATTATATTCATCCATCATTTATTAGTATGTGTGAAGTAAACACAGTGAGAGAAGAGAATTCTAATCATTGAGAAAAAGTACAAAACACAAAAGAGAAGGCAGCCAAAAAGTTACTCGAACTAGTAAACAACACACATGATATGATACTCAAGGAGATACTATTGTTTTAAAAATTAGAAATTAGTCAGGCATGGTGGCTCACACTTGTAATCCCAGCACTCTGGGAGGCAAAAGTGGGTGAATCACAAGGTCAAGAGATCAAGACCATCCTGGACAACATGGTGAAACCCCACATCTACTAAAAATACAAAAATCAGCTCGGCGTTGTGGCATGCACCTATAGTCCCAGTGGCTTGGGAGGCTGAGGCAGGAGAATTGCTTGAACCCGGGAGGTGGAGGTTACAGTGAGCAGAGATTGCGCCACTGCACTTCAGCCTGGGCAAAAGAGCGAGACTCCATTTCAAAAAAAAAAATTAGGAATCACCACTTTGGGAGGCTTAGGCAGGTAGATATAGATCACTTGACGCCAAGAGTTCAAGACCAGCCTGGCCAACATGGCGAAACTCCATCTCTACTAAAAATGCAAAAATTATCCAGGCATACTAGCTCATACCTGTAATCCCAGATACTCGGGAGGTTGAGGCATGAGAATCACTTGAACCCAGCAGGTGGAGGTTGCAGTGAGGTGAGATCCTACCACTGCACTACAGCTTATGAAAAAAAGAAAAAAGGAATCACATATAATGTGTTCTTCACTCATAAAGAAATTTACCTAATTTGACTTCTTTATTGGCACTGAAAAATAAGTTCATTCCCATAAAATTCAATGTGGCACTTTGACTAAATAAAATTGTTATTACCAACATTTTATGACTGAGAGGTTAAACATTAATAAGTTCATCCAGTAACTCAGCCAGCAGAGGTTAGTAGCATTTGGAAAAGAATGTTCTAATTTCTCTTTAGAGACCTTCAGTTCTGGAAGAGATTGGTGTTGAAATCTTTTAGGTTAGGGCCAAATCCTTTGGGTTCAGCATTTATGATGAGAACACTAGTAAAGATTGCAATCTTAAGGATAAGAAAATAGCAAGTCAGAATGTAGAGGTTCTCAGACTAATAATCACACTCAGCAAAGGTTAACTTCCTGATTCTCTGCTTGAGGGAGATGATGACTCATTAATTACACAAAGCAACTCCGAATACAGCTTTCACACATTTCTTTTTTCTAACCAAATTTTACTTTAGTGTGGAGTGAACACAAAATGTAGAGTTAAAACTCCTTTCTTACAAAAAAGGAAGAAAGGAAAAGAAAGATAAAAACCTTCTACTTATATAATTATATGGTAAATATACTACTCTCAGCATTAATCATCTTACACTGAAGATGGCCTTTTGATCACTTCATTACTTGTAATTTTCTTTTTCTCAACATCAAAATGAAAATCTCAAGTTCAACTGGGTGGGAAATGACAGAACTATATTCTATACAAAATAAGGATGATATTCAAAATTATATTCTAGTCACTGTTTCCAATTAACTATTTATTGATAATTCTGATGCATGCCCTGAACAAAAGAGGTAAAATTTATCACAGAAAGAACTAACTTGATGTTATAAAACCCTTGCTATTCTTTAGGACTTCTCAAAGCAGCAGCCTGCTTTGGTTCAGGACAAAGTCATTTTCTTGTATGACTGACTAAAAAGGGGTCAAGTTACCAAACTAAGGTGGAGAATACAAAAGGTAATATTGTACTACTAGGCATTCTGCATACTTATGTTAAAGTAAAGTATTTATAAGGGATGTGTATTAAGAAATAAATGTATTTTTATAAATATAATGGTCTTTTTAGAAGATACAAATATAACTAAATTTATTTTTTCTTCTTTCTCTGTAATATATCCATGAAAAGATATCCTAAAAAGAAAAATAATTCTCAACTATTGCTTAAAACAATGACAGAACCAAATAAATTCTCAATTCTTACAAGAATTTCTACAATCTGTCACCTAATGAATTAAAACCTAGGAATGGTGTCTTCTGTCAAGCGGCCCTAGGCAGTCTTTCTGGAGAGGCATGCTGCCAGAAGTTGTTGTTCTAATAAGGGGAGGAATGAAAGGTACTACTGCACCTACAACTTGAATTCAGAGAAATTGACTCCGTAAAATCAATTTAATATGTTCGGTATAGGAAATGTTATGTTGAGGATAGCTTCAACATTCCAGCCCCTAATATGTCTAATAATTTCAGGACTAGAAAAAGAAAACAGATGCAAAAATCAGCCTGAACCCTAAACCCAATTTAAAGGGTTTAAAAAGAAGGCAGGAGTGAAATGCTCATATCCAGCTGACATACTCATTGTTTTCAAATACAGAAGACCTACTCTGCTATGCAGATTATGAGAAGAGGAATGAAAGTATCTCTCCAAGATAGTGTGCTCCTTAATTCCATCTCCATGCGATACTTCATGTTGAAAATCTTGCTATTGGTATAAAGCTCTCACATAAGAATGAAAGTTTCAGCATCACAGAAATACAACAGACAGTTTCCTTTGTCACATCACTAAGCCATTCCTTGAGTTTGTAGTTGAATCTTGAAAATTTTCCTCTCACAATGGATGGGACCAGTGGAATTTTCCCCAACACCAAACTGAGCCATAAACTGAGCACTTGTCACAAAATCTCAAATCTGTCTACCGTTAGACTAGATCTCTAGAGATTAGCCAAAGAATCACAAGAAGAGAGGAAAAACAATAATAATAGCTTGACTTAGTAAAATTTTAAAGAACCAGAAAAAAATGGGAGAAAAAATATGCCTGTGCTATTCCTGATACAGAACAACCACAGAAAAGTAGATTTTGAAAACAACTGTTATTCTTTTGTATAGAAGAAAAGAAAGCATGGTAGCTACAAAACAAAAACTGAACCAATTAAATCTTGTTAAAGAACAATCTAAGTAATCAATGAAAATAACTAAGAAGTGAAAATCAATGACTCGAACAATAGCTCAATGAAACAGGAAATAAAATTAAGAAACATGCAAAATGGAGAGGAGATCATTAATTTTCTAAGTTTTAAAAAAAGAGGGAAAAATGGTAGACATGGAAGAATATCACCATTTTTTAAATGCCTAATGAAGTTACATAACTGGGCAATGATTACCAGTACTAATCTGGTACAAAGCAAGTCCCTTCCACCTATGAACCTGTAAGATAAAAAATTTTTAAAAAGTTAGATACTTCCTAGATAAAATGGGGACCAGGCATTGGATAAGTACACCAGTTCCAAATGGGAAAAATTGGCCAAAACAAAGGGGCTACAGGTCCCATGCAAGTCGAAAATCCAATAGGGCAGTCATTAAACTTTAAAGTTCCAAAATGAAATCCTTCGACTCCATGTCTCACATCCAAATCAAGTTGATGCAAGAGGTGAGTTCCCAGGGCCTTGGACAGCTCCACCCTGTGGCTTTAAAGGGTATAGTTTCCTGTCCTGGCTGCTGGTGTTGAGTCCCTGCAGCTTTTCCAGCTACACGGTACAAGCTGTCGGTGGATCTACCATTCCGGGGTCCGGAGGACAGTGGTCCTCTTCTCACAGCTCTACTAGGCAGGGCCCCAGTGAGGACTCTGTGTGGGGACTCCAACCTCACATTTCTCTGCTACACTACCCTATCAGAGGTTCTCCTCTAGGGCTCTGACCCTGTAGCATACCTCTGTCTGGACAACCAGGTGTTTCCATGCATCCTCTGAAATCTAGGCAAACGTTCCCAAACCTTAATTCTTGTCTTCCAAAGCACCTGCAGTACCAACACCATGTGGAAGCTACCAAGGCTTGGGGCTTTCACCCTCTGAAGCAACAGCCTGAGCTATACATTGGCCCCTTTTAGCCATGGCTCGGGTGGCTGGGATACAGGTCACCAAGTCCCAAGGCTGCACACAGCAGGGGAGCCCTTGACCTGGCCCAGCAGACCATTTTTTCCTCCTAGGGCTCTGGGCCTGTGATGGCAGGGGCTGCTGTGAAGGTCTCTGGCCCTAAATTCCCTCCCACCCCCCACCCCCAGAAAATGTTTTTTCTTTTCTACTGCATTGTGAAGTTGCAAAATTTTCAAACTTTTATGCTCTGTTTCCTCTTGAATGCTTTGCCACTTAGAAATTTCTTTCCTGAGATACCCTAAATCATCTCTCTCAAGTTCAAAGTGTGACAGATCTCTAGGGCAAGGAAAAAAGGTTCCAGTCTCTTTGCATAGCAAAAGTGACCTTTACTTCAGTTCTCAGCAAGTTCCTCATCTCTATCTGAGACCACCTCAGCCTGGACTTTACTATCCATATCACTATCAGCATTTTGGTCAAAGTCATTCAACAAATCTCTAGGAAGTTCCAAACCTTCCTACATTTTCCTATCTTCTTCTGAGTTCTCCAAACCGTTCCAAACTCTGCCTGTTACCCACTTCCTAAGTAACTTCGACATTATTGGCTATCTTTACAGCAGCACTCCACTACACCATACCAATGTACTGTATTAGTCTTCTCACATTGCTGATAAAGAAGACTGAGTAATTTATAAAGTAAAGAGGTTTTATTCACAGTTCAGTATGGCTGAGGAGGTCTTGGGAAACTTACAATCATGGTGGAAGGGGAAGAAAACACGTCTTTTTCATATGATGGCAGGAAGAAGTGTAGGGGAATTTCGCCATTTATAAAACCATGAGATCTTGAGACACCTATTCACTATCCTGAGAACACTTGGGGAAAACCTACCCCCATGATTCAGTTGCCTCCCACTGGGTCCTTCCCACTGGATCCCTCCCATGACACATGGGTATTCAAGATGAGATTTGGGTGGGGACACAGCCAAACTATATCAGGCTTGTGTTATCTAATTTCTAGTGTGCTGGGTACAGAGGAACATATGCCATAAGAATGCAGTAAGAAAAACCTGACTGTGAGAAATTCTGCAAGAGAAGTAATTCAGTTTCTTCAACAGGTCAATTGGTGAGGGGAAAAGAGAAGAGAAGAGAGTAGATTTTAAAAGACTTGAGAGACATAGCAACTAAATTTATATCTGAACCAAACCTAAAGTTGTGATAAAGTCAATGCCAGAGTATGATGAGGAGCCGGTCTCAGAATGCTTAAAGCAAAACAGTAATACATAAATGTCATGCAAAGTCAAATTGTCATTCATATATATGGAGGGAGGGTAAGGAAGAGCTTATTTTCTGTTCTACAGGGCTGAGTTCTATTTGCCTAACACTCCATTCCCCAGCTCACATCCAAGCAGAAGCAGCTGAAGCAAATATTTCCTGGGAACAGAAAGAGGATCATGGAGGGTGAGCTGGAAGAGTCTTTATGGCAATGATTAAGAACAATACCACTGCTTTTAAACTGAAAAAAACAAATGAGTTTCATGTACCCTAGTGAGATTCTAATTAAAATTATAAGCTTTATCCCTGTACAGACAGTGCTAGATCAGCTAACTCAAAATCCATATTGCATTCAGCACCAGGAATGAGAAAATAAGGGGAGTAATCTCAAATTAATATCGTTTTTGAATAAGACTTAAGAATTGTCTTCTATTACACAATTACACATTGGTTCCAGATTGGTTAATTACGTATGAAGAGGAAAACTTCCTTCATAGGTATATTTCTTAGACCCAAACAATTCTGCAATAAGAGTCAGTGAAAACAGTCATAGTGCCAGAAACCTGGAAATGCTTGATCATGAAAAGAGTGTGGGCTTTGTAACTCAAAAGTCACTCAATTCAATTCTACAATGCAGAAACACAAAACCAACGAGAAAATGGGAGTTCAGGTGTTTGGAATAGACTATGAAGAAAAGGAAGAACTTTACAAAAGACTTCACAATGGAGATGCCATAAAGGCAAATTTAGAAATGTATGGAAGAATCTAATGATGGCTTAAATTGAATTTTTTGCAAGATGAGACATTTTGAATAAATAGATTTTAGTCCTTGCCACATGCTGAATGCATAGGGCCAAAATTAACCTTTTATTGGGAGAGTCCTTCTGACTGAGTGTGCTTACTTTAATTTCTTTGAATTTCAACTCATAAGGGCAATATAACATAATTCACTCTTTCATTCTTGTTCCAGAGCCACTGGGTGGGTAAGCATGCCTAATTCTGAAATTCAACATTTAGGAAGCACACTATAACACATATAAGATATAAGCCCATTCTTCCATAAAGGTTTTCTATCGAAATGGTATTTTGGTTGCCTTCTCTGTCTTTTTCCACATGTTATTTCTCAACTGGTGAAGAGAGATACTAATTATTGGTCTCCTCATACCCTAACCTATATGAACACAAAAGAAAGACTTTTTTCATTTGAGTTTACTTTCTGAAAATTTGCACACCAAGATAAACTGTTCCTACAGGATGATTAATGGCATTGTCCAGAAATCATTCAACAAAAGTAACTCTTAAAACAGAATGCTTCTGTAGAAAGAAAACTGGAATTCCCAGTGAAACCAATGACAAAATCAAAGATAAGAAAAAAAAAAAATTAGAGATCCTTAGTTATGTAAAGCCTCATTTATTAAACAAATACTTATCTATTAGATGATCTGCTAGGCAGAGCAAATACAATGTTGAACAGAAATATGTGTACCTGCTTCCACAGAGTTTGAATCATGTCTAAACAGAAGTAACAAAACAAAACTAAACAAAAACCACCGAGAGAGAAAGATGCTATGTTATCCTGTATGCCTAAATTGAGAAAGAATCATTATCAAACTAGCTGGGCCCAAAAGGGTAATGTGTTGAAGAAACAAGAAGGGAATTTGTTCTTTATCTATCTTAGGCTACATGGTATTTTAATACTAATACTTCTGTAGCGCAATTGTACTTTCTTTTTCCTTTTCTCTCCCAGGCTATCCCTATTTCAGTGTGCATATGGTAGACACTGAGTTCCCCGTGTTCATTCTGAATTTCAACATGCGATACGGATTTCATCTTTGAGTCACCATTCCTGATTGACCCACAGAAATCTGTTTGATCCAAAGTTAAGGGTCCACCACACAATCAATCATTAGTAACCAAAGGTGGGGTAGGTTGGGGGTTAGAATCATATAACACTAACATGAGAGTTAACTTTCTTGGAAGACTTTGCTACTTGCCTATGCAATGTCTATTCTCTACAGCTTTGTGGTTATAATAGAATCCTAATTTTGTATGAGGTAACAATGCTTCCAGTTGAAATATAATATTCCTCATCCTTTCTTGTGGATAAAAATAGTCATTTGACAAGGTTCTGGTACAATGAAGCATAACTAGGATATTCCAGATGGGGCTTTGGAGAAAGCTTTTTAAAGGGAAGACATCAAAGGTACATGCCCTTTGTCTTTGGCTTTTGTATTCTTCTTCCCCAGAACTCAGACACAAAGCTGTTGGTGGCTAACCGTCTTACAAGCATGGAATGGCAAGCGCAGTGGCAAGTGTTCATGTTAAAATCAGCTGAGGGAAGAGGTTAAGGAGAATAAGTCTTCAATATTATTTTAAAAGCTACTGTAAAAGCCCTGGACTTCTCACCTGCAAAAGTTTGTGATGTGATAAAAATAAACTTTTTGTTTAACTAAATCACTATGAATTTAATTTTCAGTCATAGGCAGCCAAGTGATTTAAGTACTACCCCTCTGTGATTAGTTTGTGATGCCTATCTATATCAGATAAGTAGATTTTGATTGATTAAGCAATTCAAGCAGACTTACCTTCAACAACAAATGGGAACAACAACAGTAATCAAAATACAAAAAGGAAAAAAAATTAATGTTGAAGATGCAGACAAAGTTAGTAAAACATTAGAAGAGAATGGAGAAGGTTTGGGCAAAAGCAGAATACTTTCTACACTCTATGACAGTTTAGACCAATATATACAAGCATGGTATAAGAATATTTGTGCAATGCCTTTTAAATTATTCAACACAATGTAAACATCAAAGCTATGGTAAAAATGGAACTATCAGTTAAGTCTAGCTAACAAAAGTGTTCATTAGATGAGAATGAGAAGTCCTTATATTAAAATAGATGGAAATACTATGTAAACAATGAGTTAAAAATCTGATTGAAGTGAAAAAAAATGCTAACTAGATGTAAGACATGAACCTAGAGCAAAGGAAATGCAGAAAGTTAAAAAGAGAATGACAAAAACTTATTAATAAACTTTGTATAAAGTCATCATATGAGTATTATTAATATCAAACAAATTAGAAATTAATCACTACATAAAGTAGTTCATTTTTACTAGTTTTTAGAAATGATAAAAGCCAAACATTAACAAATATCCGTGTACCAAACAATATAGTATCCAAAAGCATAAGGCAAACATTTTTAGAAACGTAGTCTTTGTCAGAAGTTGAAAATGTGTTTAATCTCATTATGAGTCTGTGATAGGTTCACTATACAAAAATCAATAGAACTTCCAGAGGAAATCGAAAAGTTAAAGGAAAGTATGGTTTTTATGTGACAGAGGTCCCAGTTTGAACCTTGGATCTAAGTAAAATGCTATAAAAAAGCTTCATTTTGGAATTAAAGAGGAAGAAGAAATAGGAGAAAGGGATTACTTTTGCCCCAACCTAAGAAAATGAAAAAAAGAGATAGAGGAGAAGGGAAGGTGGAGGGAAGGCGAAGCCGCAGGGGAGGAAAAGGACACATATGAGGAGAAGAGAAATCTAAGAAATCTAATTCAGGTTCTGTATTATGGCCATTATATGCTTTACTTTATTTAGTCTTCAAATGTGCCTATCCCCAGTTTACAGAGGAATGAACATAATTTCAGAAGTGAGTAATATTCCCAAGATCTAACAAAGGGTTTTTCTTTGTTTTGTTTTAATGTTATCATATTTTATTTTTCTAATATTTGAAATTTATTTTTTAGGGTTATTCTACTTTGAAAAGTTTGTAAAATAAAGAGGAGTAATTTTCTAGTTTTGGAGAAACAAAATTTTAAATTGTGGTAATGATAAGCTTCTTGACTGAAGAGTCTAAATTGTATATTATCATTTGCTTAGAACTTGTTGATAAATACTCACAATTTACATTTTTAATGGTTATACAATTGAATGTGAGTGTTTTGAGAGAAACTATTTCTAATAGTATTCACATTTGTTTTCCAGTCTCACAAGCATGAAACACAAAGGGGTAAATAGCTTAAAATAAATAAAAAGTTGTACAGTTTACATACAAATTACATGATCCAGGTCAAAATATATAGCAAGATAGAAATCTTCACTTTTACAAACTAACCATTTGAAATCCTTTAAAGCATTATTCTCTTCAAACATTTTGAAACAAATTTGCCTTTTGATTGGAACTATGTGTTTCATTATAAAGATGGAACACGATGTTCTGGCTTACATATTCTCTGCAGAAGGAGGTCCTTTTTTGTACTGAATTTTTAGCATATAGTAAAGATCCAGATTGTAAAAAAAAATTAATTTCAGGCATGACAGACTGGAAGTATATATTGAACAGATCTGGGAACAGAAATGATGCAAATGCCTTTCTCCCAGCTCCTGAAAATTATGTAATGGACCAGAATTTCAAGATAGACTTCTGTTTGAGTGAAGCATGGACTCTCAATCAGAGGACAGTACCAAAAATGACTTTTGGAAAGCAAAGTATAAGGCAGTTTCCCATAAATGGTAGTTCCATGAGCATTGACTGTAGTGGTATCATTACAGCTAAGCATTAGGATACTCACATATATTTTAATTATTAGTGATGGTAACAGAACTTGGATAGTAAACATTTCTTCTGAATGAGCAAGAGCAGTAAAGGAAATTGACTCATGAAAGGAAGAAGACCAGTGATGCATTAAAAGCTAGAAATAAAAATCAATAAAATTGTTTTAATTCTTCAGCATATTGCTATTATGTTTAAAGTATTATACACTTTGGTCAGTCACAATGATGATGGTAACATTTTTATTGCCTATACATTGATTTTTATATTATTTAGTGTTTCCACCTCAAAGCAAATAAGGATACTGATAAACAAGCTGATAAAAATACTTGTAAGATTTGTCCCTTCCTGTTATTAAACTATTTAAAATACAGCAGTTGCAAAGAGTGCAACTGAATACTGCTAACCACTTGCTATTATGAAAATTTTACCATAACGTGTTTGATAAATGACATTAAAAAAATTAATGAAATGTTAGTAATTCTAATACATGAAAAATTAGTTCATTTATAATTGCATACACATACCTAGAATTAGAAATCTTTCTAATAATACATAACAACTATCAATAGAACAGATGGATGGACTTTTAGAAAGGTTCTGTTAAACTATTCTACTTAAAAAATTGTCTACAAATTGAAGTCAATGCAATGCAACTCAACAAATATTTTATCAAGAGTCTGTTAATGTGCAATTTTTCCCTCAAAATGTTTCTAGGGAGGGAAGGAATAGAAAAGAAACACATCCAAATTATTTTTGTAAAAAAGACATGACAAATCACTCAAAAATACAAATACAATGCTGTGGAAATACACAGGTGTCTTAAACGTCTGAAGCATCAGCAAAGACTTCATGGTAGGGCTGGCATCCGAGATGGTAATGTTAGGGCAAGAATTCAACATGAAGAGCTATAAAGGGGGACTTCATTCAAGGATGAAAGGCAATGCAAGTCTACTTTCATAAAATTACCTATAATACAACTGTATAAAGCCATTAGCTTACTTTGACTAAAGAAGGTAAAAGATCTATAAGAGACAGTGGTGATATTCAGTTATCCAAGCACTCAGAGGCCCCAAGTAGTCAGGGCTTTTCTACAAGCAGCTTGTGCAAGATGGATTTTCAATTCTATCTCTATCTCTACTCTATCACCTATTATTTATTTATCTATTCCTATTTTTCAATTATGATATATCTATAAAATAGCCGCTACCTAATTTCATCAGTGACGAAGTAGATATTACACACACACACACACACACACACAGTGTTTGCTGTTCTCAAAATATCGCCCTGATGACATGACCACAGAATTTATAAACCTTCAAACCTCACTGTGTGAAATACTATCGTAGAAATTTTTAAGAATGATCCCACCCAAACCCATGTCTTTAAGATAATGTATAGGTGAAATTCTATGTCACATAGACTCCCAATTTTAAATTCTCATTAGGATAAGGTTTGTGTTATGAAAAGAAAATACAAAAAAAGAAAGATAAATGAGGAGAAATGTGACATTTTAGTAAAACAGAAAAAGAGAAAACGTGTGTAATTAGCATAATTGCTTTTGTGATGTATTCAAATCAAAATACTTTCAATATTTTTAATCACAAAAATATATTTTTAATATATTTTTAGTATTTAAAATTATGACTAATGTCTTAAATTCCTATTGTTTTATCATCTTCAGTAAATTTTCCTGAATATTATTTTCACTAATTATATTTTTTATTTCTCTAATGTCTTTTAAGTAGATCCAAGCTGAGATCCTTATTTCAGTGTAAAAACTTTTATATATATACACACACACACATACACACACACACTCTTTTTGCTCTTAGAATTTTATTTTTTATCAAATGGAATAGTAAATGGCCATATACTATTTAATGACAATAGAAGTACATACCTGTTCTGGAATCACTTTCTCCTTCTCTACTTATGGTATACTAGTCTCCTGTTACTTCCTTTTCCTAATAATACTTCTATATATCCTCATACCTCAATGTCTGTTTATATGCTCCCTCCTCCAAGAAGTCTTTCAAAATAAAATGAAATATAATAATAATTACATCTTTCTTATTGCTTTTACATGGTTGGCACTGAGCTAAATGTTTTGCATCTATTATCTCCTTCAATATTCTCAGAAACCCTCTAAGGAAATATTATCAACCCATTTGATATGGAAATCAAGGGTCAACACAGTTCAAGTGACATCCAGGTCGGTCAGATTCCAAAAAGTAGCTTGCTCTTCGTGTGTGTGTTTTTTCATCTCCTCCTTTTCCACATGATTGTATGCAAATATATATGCATGAAATTTGTGTGTGCAAATACATATACATACATATGTATGTATGAATGTGTATATATGTGCAAATATGTATAGATGGATGTGTTTGTGTGTGTATTCCTACTGCTTTTTGTTGAAGATTACAGCCAGTCTTTTTATACCTGCCTGCAGATTGGATCATAAAGCAGTTAAGTGAAATGACAGAGTCTTATTCATAGTCTTTATCCAATCTTCATAGTCTTCTCATTTTTATTATTTAACACAGTAACTGCAAGATAATAATTACTCGATAAATTATTATTGATTGAATATCAAAAACATCTCTCAATTTACCTAGAGAACTGTATGAATAGAGTAATAAACTCCTTACATTCTATTATTGCCCACACAGGTGCTTTTCACTAGGAATAATATTTTCTATTCATTTAATTTTCCCCATTTTTAAGCATGCTTTAAGGAAATTTGCCTATTGCTAAGAATAATATATTCTAAAAGTGTCAAATTTGATTTAGCATAGCAAAAATGATTACAGATTAAAAATTTTTTTATCACAAATCACCTTTCATAATAGGAAAAGTAAGAAAGATTTTTTTTTTTTTTGAGGGATCTTCTTTTTCAGTTGATACTAATTAGATTTTTTTAAACCAAGTTTAAAGCTCACACTGTTCTGGCTTGAACAGTGCCAAGTGATAATCCAATGTGACATACATTTCCTATAGCAATAACATTTTGGCAGATAAACTCCCCAATGAGAAACAACCACTTCTATGCTTAGATGAATTTTGTGATAGAACGCATTTAAAAAAAAAAAGTAACAGAATTTTCAGAAAATACTCCACAGTATAATGAATCCCCCTTCCCCTTCCATATTTACAGAAAGTGCCTCAATCCGTAGAGGGTAAAAACATTCAATATCTAATAAACAATATATCATAGATTCCTCATTGTCCTTGGAATGTTGATAGAATAACTGATTATTATTTACAGTAAAATTCATTCCTAGAAATCTTGTATCCTTTCCCTTCATTATGCAATGCTGTCTTGGACCTGGGAGTCTAGAAATGTGGAAATTATAACACTTTGACACACCATGTAAATGAGGTATCGCAGTAACATGCTATTTAAATAAAGTTTGGAACAAACATTCAGTAGGGAAGTTTGGAAAACTTATAACGAGATTACCTCATAACTTTTTTTTTATAAGAGTATTCTTGTATTTCCCCCAGCCATCTTTTAATTCCATCAAGAAGGTACAGTGTGCCAATTTAGCTCTCCAGCAGCAAAGCTGCACATTGTATTATTGTGGCAATTAGTCAGGAGCTGAGCTTGTCGTTTGAGCCTCTCCTCCTTTCCTTTATGTAGATAATATTTGACTTGGAGGGTCTTTGTCTCTCTGATGGAACTACCTGAATTAGATATTGTTAGTCTCAATCAACAAGATACTTTCCATCATCAGTTCTGGAATTGAGGCTAACATGGGACAGGTAATAGAAGTTTACAGATTATCCTATGTGTTTTATTCATTTTCTACATGTTATTTTCATGATTAGTTGCGAGACCTAGGCAACTGAATGCCTGTGGAAAGCTTTAGGAGAGATGCAATTTTGAAGTTTCTTTTTAAAATGTAATAAGTGTATTTTTAAAATATCATGGCTGTAGCAGCACAAATGACTAGCCATAGTTAGGGATGCCACCTGTGGCCATGCAAAAAGAATAAAAAAAAATCTCATTTTTGGAATGTAAGCCCATATCTTTAGAACTGTTCTGTTTTTAGGGGCATTTATTTGCTAATGAGCTAGAGACCAAAAATGTATATATTTAGAAATAAAATGATGTAAGCCTAAGGAAATTAAAAACTCAGATTTCCTTGTGCAAATCTCAGTCAGACAGGCTGCATACACCCCCAAATATTTATTTGTTAAAATTAAAATATTTCTTTACTTTTCTAGAATCAAGAGCTGCTAACTGGAGGTGGCTTAGAAACCTTGTCTGGTGTCTATCTTGTGTCTGTTTGGCAGCACCTGAGATCTACACTTCCTATATTTTCTACAGTTTTTGAATTCCAATCAGAGACTCTGGCCTTTCTTTTCAGTTTTTTCCTTTTACATCTTCTTCTGAATGTCATATTGTAAATAAGCATTTAATATGAAACTTCTTTCTGTAAACAAATTAGATAAGTTCCAACAGGCTGAAAACCAGAGAGAGCAAAGAACTATCCACGGAAGAATCTGGCAAGGGAGGCCCAGACAGTCCCTCCCTCAGAAAAGCCAATGCATCTCCTCAGAAACTATTTCAGTCACCATGTGTTCTCTAAATAGCCTTCTGAAGAATTTCCCAAGGAGATTTCTTCCCAGGGCACTTAAAAAGGTTCCTTCCATTAGGGTGGGCTTTTGGGAAGAAGTGGATGAAAGAGACCATTAGGTCAGCTTACTAAAGATAGCTTTCCATATACTTTAATTCTGACAGGGGAAAAAAGACCAAAAACATTGTAATGAAATAGCAGAATGCTTTCTGAGTAACAGTATAAGGTTTTCAAATTCAAGTCTGGCTACCCCAATGCCAATACATATGTACACTGGAGTATGGAAAGCCATAGCTTATAAATAATCTATCTTCTAATGTTTTCATTCCTGAAACAATTTCCCAAAATAGTGCTCTATCTCTTTTAAAACTGTGGCCTTTCTTATTTACATGTCTAGAAGAGTAAAAGCCAAATTATAATTTCACATCTCTTAGGCATCTTCAATGAAGAAAGCCACTTGTCAGTTTTATTTGCCCAAGTACTTTAAATTGATGAGTTGTTTTTGAAGAAAAGCAATAGAATTTAATTCGACTTTTCATTTGTGCTTTTTGCTCATTTCCAGCAGAGCTAGCTGAGAGAAAGCTGAAGGGGACTAATTTAAAATCAGGGTGGATAGGATAAGAGATTGTACTTTCTTAATGGAGAGTTTACCAAAAACACATTTTATTTTTTTATATTTATTATATACTTAACACTGTAGACTTAATTGTACTGGTTGTTTGCCTTGCTGAAATATATTTTAAGTTTATATATATTTAAATAAAAAAACTTCCACTTGGTAATATCCACTAAACTTACTTTTTAGCTATAAATCCTTTAATTTTTGTTTTGCTTTTATTATATCTATCTATGGTCAAAAAGATAACAATAGATGCATCAGATTTTTTCTTTTGTTTATGTGCATGTGTTCAAAATATTTTAAATACTTTTGTATGAAGTAATTGCCATTTTCAAATATTGAAATATACCCCTTGTAGCTTTATCTGTTGATCTCTAAACATACATAAGCATAGCTACTCCAAATTGGCCACATTTTTATGACAGATTTTTTTAATTATAACTTATTCTCTTAGGCCAACAAATGGTCATAATTTTAAGATATCGTGAGAGGAAAATAATCTCTTTCTCCACACACATCCACGGCAAATACTGGCTCATTTCTGGTTCTCTTTTGTGGTAGTTTGTATGTAAGGAAAATTCAAAAGAAAGCAGTTCCTAGATTTTTATCCATTGATTGGGTGTTACAGGTTTTGTGATAGTACTTATGTATTATTTAATATTTTCATCTGATTTGTAGTCTTTGATTTTTAAATGAGAAGTTCTGAATCCATTTTCTTCTCATAATCTCTTGTCTGTGTATACAAGGATGCCATTTTATTATAAATTACATCTATTTGATTAAATAATTTTTTATTTTTCATGAAAATATTACACCCTTAAACCACATTGAGTGAATTCTAACATTTTTCCATGAAGATCAGAAAAACCTACCACTGAAAGGCACATGTTAGACTCTTTTCATTTTAACAGCTCACAAAAATGTATTCTCTCAGTATTCCTTGAAATTTGATGAATATTAGATTACCTATGAATTTTTTCCTTTTGATAAGTTTTAATTAACAAAACTACTCTCATTTCAGCCTCTACTATAAGCTAATATTGTAAAAGAGAGAATTAATTAAGATACAGAACTTTTAGAGATCTTAAGTTTTACAAATTCCACCTTAAGATAATCAGATAACAGATTTTTAATAGCTGCTATCAGTCTCTATTTATCGCAGTTCATTGTAAGAAAGGATTAGACATTGTAAATCAGAAAGATTTAATGATTATGACTACTGTGCTTTACTATTAAATCAAATATGTGAATAAAAATCTTGTAACTTTAGTCTTAAGTCTGTACAAAACAAAAAAAATCAGTGGAACTAGCTAATTTTCAAGTAAATACAGTTAGTTGAAAATCAGTTTAACAAACATAATTAAAATGACTAACTGGAGAAATACATCAAATATGACAAGCAAAGAGTTAAAATGCTTGTAACATGAAGAACTCATAGATTAATATCAAAAATACGAATACCTTGGTAAAGCAAAGAAGTAACTTGAAAAAGAGTATCGCACGTACTAATTGTGCATACACGTGGGTTTTGTGTGAATATAAAAAAATAAACAAGAAGAATATGCAGAACGGAATTGCTCTCTGGGGAGAAAGAGAAAGGAGAATACAAGGCATTTTAAAGATAGCTATAACATTGTATTCCAAAAGCAAAGCAGTCAATAAATGAAGTTAGTATTGTGAAATTGTTATTATTTGTCAATTTTTTCTGATAAGTTCAGAAGGACTTATTTTCTGTGCTTTTCTTATGTTCCCCACATTTAAAATAATTTGTCATTTGAAAATAATCCTCAAAGAATTTACAAAAGAAATATAAAAATGACCAATAATAAGTAAAATAACCATTAAGAAGTTTATCACACTAAAGTAATCGAAAATGTGATAAAATGAAGGATAAAAATTGGCAAAAAGCTATCAGAGATGTTAAAAATGCAGGACACTCAGTGTTAGCATGGGTAGGATGACGAAGTCACATTCATACAATGCTGTGGGAGTGTAAATTGGCATAACCTTTATGAAAATCCATTTGGCAGTAGGTATAAAGAGCATGAAAATGTTCAGCTCATTTTGATCTAGTAATTCCTTTTCTGGGAATCTAGCCTACAGACAAAAGACAAATGTGAATAAAAAATATAGAGGCACAAATAGTCTGACCATTTATTCATCTCCTTAATGAATATTTATTTATAGAGCCCTTACTATGTGGCTGATATTTTATTAGCCACTAAGTCTACAACAGGCATGGAGACAGATAAATTCCCCATAGATTTAGCCCACTTAAGCATTTTTTCATAAGAAGAAATTAAACACAGATTAACTATCCAATAACAGGGAATATGTATATTTATATATACATATACAGCATATCTCATATAATTAAATGATTATAACTTTATTGTATAAATTAAGGTGTCCAATATGGTATTTTGATACATATATACACAGTGAAATAGCAAACTATCACATGTATTGAGCAACTACTATGTGCCAGTACCCATTTTAATCATAGTAATATGTATCATCCCATTTAATTCTCACAACAATCCCATGAGGTAGTGTATTAACTTCTTATTTCTGTTGTAACAAATTACTTACCCTTAGTGGTTTAATAAAACAAAAGTTTCTTCTCTTATCAGTTTTGGAGGTCAAAAATCCAAAATGGGTCTCACTAGGCTAAACTCAAGGTGTTGGCAGGGCTGTGTTCCTTCTGGAGGTTCTAGGAAATAATCTACTTTCTTCCCTTTTTCAGCTTCTTTCTAACTGGCATTCTTCAGCCTGTGACCCCATTTCTCCATCTCCAAAGCTATTAAGGTTATGTTGAGTTCTCACACTGCCATATCTCTTGTTCTCTCTCCTGCCTCTTCCACTTTTAAGAACCCTTTAAATTACTTTGGGACCACCAGAATAATCCAGGATAAAATCCCTTTCTCAAGGTAAATTGATCAACAACCTTAATTATACCTTCAATCTGAATTCCCCTTTGTCGTAAAGCCTAACATATTCTGGGAATTAAGATATGGACATCTTTGGAAGACCATATTCTAGCGATTACAGGTAGGTACTAGTTTTATCCTCATTTTACATGAAATAAAAAGAGAGAAGCAGTGTTTGTTATTTTGTCCAAGGTCATACATATACTTAGTGACAAATCTGTTATTTAAATATAGCTAAGCAATCCAAAATGTGGGCTTTTAATCACTATGCTGCAGTACTTCATAAGCAAATGGCTAATACTAAATCTTCTATAACAAAATAGAAAAGTTTTCAGAGAATAAAAGGTGAGAATCTGCTAAGATGTTAATGCCATTTACATCTTGGTAATAAACTCATGGGTAATTTTTATTCTGCTACATTCTATGTTTGTTTGTAATTGCCACATTTTCCTTAATGAATGTGGTTAAGAATTGTTCTATCATCAACTTGATTAAGCTGGGAACTGTTTCCTAAAAGCAACTTCCATGTGTGTGTATAGGTTCTAGCTGACCAAAAGTTATATTGCAAATGTTCTAGAAGATGGAAGCAAAGCACAACCATTACCCTCTAATGGTCATCATCAGTCAGGCTATGGAAGACAGATGCAGCTCTGCAGGTGATTTCAAACAGTTAGGCTGTAGTTTGCTTTGCTGCAAAGTCACAGAGACACCAGCCATGAAAAGCCAATAATCTTCCATATATTTCTATACCTGTTTCCCTTTGTTGCTCCTGTTCTGCAGCTGTATGTGTATAGCTTCCAAATTTCCATGTAAGAACCGACTCATCCATCTGTGTTAGGACTGGCTAGTTAACTTTTCTCTAGTATCACTACTCCCTTTTTTGGACATTTACATTCTTAGCTTCTCTCACAACTGTGTAAGTTCAAATTCTTATAATAAATATCTTTTTCCTACCATGCACAGTGTTTCTGTATTTCTGATTGAATCCCAACTGATATAGTTATTGGAACCAGAACTCAATTGCTTCTGCAATAAAAAGCTGCAGGAAAGAAGGTTCAAGTTAAGTATTGGCAGAAATATCAGCTTTATCTGTGGTAATGTGGAAAATAGAAAGTGTACGCAAGAAAACTCATTGATCTGGCTGGCTAAATAGTATATTGAAAGCACTAATTGGTTTATTCGAACCGTATGTGATGAAATATGAGAAAAGAGAGATAAACTTATGAAGGAAGTGTTTAACTGTTTGGCAGATCTTAGGTTATAAAGGGTCAAGGACAGTTGTTCCACTGAGATTTAGGCTCTCAACTTAAGAAACGGCCTCAGAGTAATGATCAAATTCAGGAACCTTCTAGTAAAATATCATCTCAGTTTAAAAATGGAGTCAAATGCAGTTTTAACTCTGCATTGGGACTACAGATAGACTTGATGACATTCCTTGTAGACAGAAAAACGAAGCTTGTTAACTTGCCCTTTAGACCTTCGCTGCTAGAGGGTGTCTCTGGATTTTAAGGGTGTTATACCACAGCACCCTAAGCCTCAGGTCGAGATAGAGAATGAACTGTTGTAAAGACATTTGTGTGTATGCTTTTGCCTAATCGTGTAACCATCAATAATATTCTGAGAAATCCACAATGTTTTTAAGACATTTGCCTTGGAAGCACTAACAAATTGTATTAAATAAGAGGATCAGTTCAAAGCAAAAACATCATAGGCTTTCTCAAATTTCTATGGGAAGAAAGCAGGCTGAGAAAGTTAATCACCTACAAACATGGGCCATTCCCTGTAAGAAAGGAAGGAAGACTCAGAGGGCAGAGCCACCTGGCTGGAGAGAGGAGTTAAGAACCACAGGGAACCACTCCCAGGGAGCACAGCTGGACCCTAAGCAAAGAACTGGAATTGTTGCGCTGGCTGGATCAGAACTGCTGTGAACTGCTGTGAGTAAGCACTACTCATTCTTCATTCCTCCTTTTTAAATGGAAATGTTCACTGTAGTTATCCTGATACCACACCTACCCCAAGACCATTTTGCTGCAAGGAAGTCCAATGTCTACATGGACAGGCTGAGTGGAAAGACAGAGGTGATGACCAAAACCCAGCTGGGCCGGGCTCCCAGCCCACGTGCCAGTGTCTGCTGCACCAATATGGAGAACAACCAAGGAATTCAACTGACAGGGACAACCGAGGACTCCTGCAAACCCTCATCCCAGTCAGCTCCAGCTGTTTGCATCACCCCAGGTGAGGTGCCGGCATCATGTGGAAGGGATGTCCCATCTTTGCAGTACCCTGTCTGAATTTATGACCCAACAGATCAGTAATAAAATAAAATGGTTGTTGCTTTATTCCACCAAGTTTCGTATGGAATCAACACATAACTGAAACAATATGCAGTCTGTAATTTTAAAAAATATGTACGAATTTTATAAAGAAATTTAAAAAAATAGATTGAGAATGTCCCTTTTTTCCATTTGCTAGTTTGGCAATTTAAAATTTAAAACTTAGAGGAGTAAATACCGTAATGTTCTGAATCAAAGGGTGGTAATTCATCTAGAATTCAAATGCCATCATCCAATAAGCATTTCTTTGTGGCTTTGAACTGGAAGTTGCCTTCCCCTCCTCTTTCTTCTCATAACTCTTAATTTAATGTACCGTTCATCTGGCATTCCCCATAAACTGCTTGGTTAATAGGTACTAGTGATTTCGTATTACATTGTAATGATCAATACAGTGTACTGCAGAAGATTCAAAAATATATAAGGTATTAGTTGTGTCCTCAAATAACTCAAACTCTTACAAACTACTCTGATGACTTGTATAAATAAATATGCTATTGTTATATATGATTGACAAAATTATATTCCATAAGGAAAATTCAGAGTATTACAAGGGTTCAAAGGAGAGAGTTTATTTGTTACAAATTATAACAAATAGTGTATGTAGGAGATATGGCTGAGATGAAACTAGGATTATATTGGTTTTGAGTCCAAAGTGGATTTCAAAATTCTCAAGAACAGGAATACCATGATCTTCATGTCTGAGTTCCTCAAGTACCCATCAAAGAGTTTTGAAAATTATAACAGCTCAATAATTGTTTGTTGAACAAATTATTGGATGGATTTCCAATTTCTGTGTATTGTATTATTGGAAAAGAATCACTTGATTTTCTTTTGTTCTAGGATAATAATTTGACAGTGTCTTTTTTACTACAAATTTCTGTGGGATGCAGAGAAGCTTACATATAAAGCCACTGTGACAGTTTTAGATAAAGTAACTCGAAAACCATAAATTACTATTAGGTGAAAAAAAGAGAATAATATTCACTAACATTTCTCATGCAGCAATGATTTTGCCATGTTTGCATGGAGTAACAAGGGCAAATGGCTTCAACATGAAAGTCCATGCAGTTTGTTTAAGATATTTTGACATATTCTATATTTCCTCATGATGTTATGATTTGTAATGTTTATAAACATCATCTTATGACCTGATTGAAATAAATGAGAGCAAAGTAGAGAGAGAAAAAAAAAATCTAATTCAGGATAGAGCTGCAAAAACAAAACATTAGAATAAGGTCCTTTCTGTCACTGAGATAAATTGTTACACCCTTTTATGTTCTACATCATGGACTTCTAACACATTCACAACTTGTATGTGTCATATGGGCATGAGCTATTTCTCATCCTCCCACTCATACTTCCTTCCTAATAGCAAGTTGTTCCAAAATATCTTGTCAGCAAGCCTTTGCTGCTGCTTGAAGACAAACTTGATTCTGAAACCCTTTGCTCTTTGTGAAAGAAAGAAAAATAATCTTGTTTTATTTCCAGTGTTAGAATATAAATCAATATCATAGCTAATTTCAGAATTTTATGAGTGTTTAACTTATATAAAACACAGTGCCTATTCTTGAAAAGATTTAAACTATAGGATAGATGTTATATACATATAAAATATGTCAAGTTTTGATTTTCTTGATTTTTCTATATCCTTTTTTCTTAAAATCTATGTATGTATTCCTACTTAAGCAAAAATATTAAGAATTAGAATTTTTCAGCAAACTTTTGAGAAAAATTTCAATTAATATAGTTAATATAGCCACATGTATTTAAATAATAGATTGATTAAAAGGAAAATAAAAGAAGTTTACCAACTCCAGTCCCAACAGCCTTGAAAATTACAAAAACGCTTGTGATAAAACTTCAGCCTAGAAACTGCACATCTTTTTTCCTGGCCACTGTGTAGGCTTCAGATAAATCCATAACCCTCAAACTTCTGAATTAGAGACAACATCCCTCCCAAGTCAGCCCTCACTATCTACAGTTGAAGTTTGACCCCAGTGTCTAGCTCCGAAACATGACCAAGAAGTAAATGGTGGGGCTAGAACCAAAAAACCACCACCATAGTGCCGACAGACTCCCACACTCTACAATTGTAATACTGGAACTGGAAGTTCCAGTGCAAGGGCATCAACTAATTGGGAATAGGACAACTTTTTGTGGCATTTACAAAATATCTCTGGTCCGCAAAGAAACAGTAATCAAGGGGCAGAAAAGATACTCATTTATTCATGCATTCATATACACACACACATGTTCATGACCTCAACATATTTATGTTAGATTCTTGGTGAAAATGTAAAGTGGTAAAACCATTATGGAAAATAGCATGGAAATTCTTCAAAAATTAAAAATAGAGAGACCATATAATCCAACAATCCTACTTCTGCATATATATCCAAAAAAGATGAAATCAGGATCTCAAGGAGATACTGTAATTCCATGTTTAGTGCAGCATTATTCGTAATAGCCAAGATATGGAAACAACCCTAATGTCTATCAACAAATGAATACATAAAGTCAATGTGGAATATATATTCAATGGAATATTGGCTGGCTTTACAAAAACAAAATGAAATCTTACCATTTGCAACAACAGGATAAACCTGGAAGATACTAAGCTAATTAAAATAAGTCAGTGTCATAAACACAAATGCTGTACTATTCTACTTATATGAGGTATCTAAGATAGTCCAACACACGGAAGCAGAGAATAGAATGGTGGTTTCTAAGGGACTTGGAGGAGCAGAAATGGGGATTGTTGGTCAATGGTTATAAAATTTCAGTTATACAAGACACATATGTTCTATAGGTCTGCTGTATGACATAGTGCCTATAGTTAACAACAGGATATGGTGCACTTAAAAATTTGTTAAAAGGGTGGATCTCATATTAAGTGTGCTTACAACAAAAGGAGTGGGATGCATAAGGAAACTTAGAAGTGTTAAATATGTTTATTACCTTGATTGCAGTGATAGTATCACAGGTACATAAATATGTCCCAACTCAGCAAACATGCATTAAGCATATGCCATTCCTTTGTATATCAATTAGACTTTAAAAAAAAAATAAAAGACCAGGGAGATCGAAATAGTGACATTACAGAAATATAATGGTGAGGTACTTAAGGTAGAAAGGACTAAAGAGACCATGTTCAGGTTATAAGCATTTCATAGTTAGAAAAAATAAAAAAATAAATAAACTTTCATAGTTCTTGTATTGAGTAATATGTTCAACATTTCAGATATTTGCCTCATCACTGAGCCTCAGTTTTTCCTTGAAGTTAACTCCATCGTTAACCTCCAACAAACTCTCAAGCCTCAAACGAATTCTGACACCCATTATGTCTTTGATCTCTACCCCATCTCTGAGATTCAATTCTTAGGCTCTGTCCCATTCATCGCATTTGCCTTATCCCACTCCCAAATGACCACTAGCTAAAATTTCAGTCTTACTGCAAGGAGAATGTAAATGTTAGGTACGGAGCAAACTGTGGGATTAGAGGTTAGAGATGAATGTCAGCAACAAGATCATACCTGGATCAGGTAAAATAATAACAAAGGAGATAAAGGTTACATAGGTCAATTTTTATAAAAACAATCATGTTTATATTCTACACTTAATTTACTTTAGAAACATAGAGCATATATAGGCATCAATGTGTTTACAGATTCAAATCAGGAAGTATATCATTCATGGGAATCTAGCAGGTGATTCATAACATTATGCATGTCTGGCTATTGGGTTTCAGGGGCATAGGTGGCAAGTGAAACCATAAGGCAAATGAGGAACATAAAAGACTCAGAAATGGAGGCAAGAGTATGGAATTGTCAATAAGAAGAAAAAAGGTGTACTGTCTAGTCCTCTTTTCCTATAAGTTTAGTGAAGAGCTATGAAGAAAATGATTAAATCAAAACATAGAGCGAAGTTCCTATAAAGGCATATTAATTGAAAAGTGTTTGATGGCATAGAAAAATGAATTCACAAGATCAGGGAAAGGGTGAGAGTAAAGGAGCAGTCAAGACTGAAGTGTGTCTAAGGAATTAGAAGTAGTTGGATCGAAATTCACATATCAGAGAGTAAAGTAAAGAACATTTGACTTTCACTTTTGATAGTCACTGGTATAAAACATTGATGGATACTGCAGTTGGGAAATAAACTAGAAGGCCATGGTAAAACAGGAACAGGATATGCAGACTTTGCTGTTGGCAGAATTTGCAGCTTTTTGAAACCACAGAGGCCTGACTGGGGACTGGGATGTTGCTGTGATCTTGTAAACTTGCTTCCTCTGCTTGGTTCTGTTGCTGATAACAGCTTCACGTTAGAAAAGCAGGTTTTGGAGGACTGTCCCTCAGCACATTTACCTTTTACATGCTCAGCTCTTCAATGAAAACAGAGCATGTTAGGTAAAAGAGGTCCTGGGCCTCCTTCCTCCAGGAATTATGTTGAAGTGACTAGGCAATGTGAAGCTAAATAAATTGGCAGTCTATTGGTGAAGTGATGATTTGCAAACTACAGCTTTATATCAAGTTGTAGAAACCAGGGCCTAAAATTATCGGGATAATATTGCACAACTGCTGACTCAGGGAGGCCTTAACTGTTTCCTTCCACTAAATAGAAAAAGCGGCATCTAGTTTTCATCCATAAACCAAAACACACATTGTAGGAATGCCATCTATACTGATAATTTCACTACTGTTTTGTTTTAGAACTTCACATTTGGTATAACCTACAGTACTAGATAGGAAGGTGAGAGGCTTCACATCCTTAAGTCACTAAATTATCTAATCTCTACATGTTGCAGTGACATCAGTAAAGGGATGGCCCCCATAGCCCTTTGAGAGTTAATGTGATCAGATTTGCATGTTAAAAAGATGCTTTTCACACTATGTGGAGGGTGGATTGGTAGGGTCTGTGGGAAGAGCCGATGAGATAAATCAGGAAACCACTGTCAAAATCTAGTGAGAACTGATGGTCTATAAGGAGAAAGAATATGTTTAGGGGGATTAAAGTTTGATGACTAATAGGATATGAGGGAAGGAATGAAGTAGACAGAGGAAGGTAACTGGGATGAAAGCAAGATTTCTGGTTTGGGTGAAGGTGTTCTTTCTGAGATAGAGAACATAAGAAAGTGAGTGTCTACAACAGAAAAACTCTGGTATTCACTTCAGGGCATGGTGATTTTAGTTATTCAACTTTAGACATGTTGAAGACATCCAGCAGGCAGAGAGATATGCAGTTTTGAAGATACGTATATGAAAGAGCTCAGTGTGTACATAGTTGGTGAGGTGGTCGATTACCCAGGGAAAAGATAGAGAAGAGACCCAAACAACATACTTTAATTTTAACCTATTTGAAATTCAAAACTTTAGTTAAACAAGGAGCCATAGACTAAGGATTATTTTTTACTTTTATACATAAAACCTCATTTGTAAAAAAAAAAAAAGGCATTTTATGCAAATGATTGGCATTTAATGGATTAGATCCCTTATAGTTGTTTGTGCTTTTAAATGCACTTACCAAGGAAAGAGGAGCAATATAACCCTGGGTGTATATGTGCGTGTGCACATGCAAGCCAGAGAGTGCAACGACAACAAAACATACTATACATACTGTATACATATGGGTGTTTGGCTAGGTAAAAATTTTTTGAATAAATGCATATAAGGAAGCACTAAAAATTTGTTCTTAAGAGCTAAGAGGGACACTAGTTTTGGGAGGATGAGGAAGGAAGTGTTTGTTATGTGGGGATGATTACTTTGCTTATAGTTCTGCTTCCAGTCAGTGTGAAGTTAAACTTAAAAGCCACCCAGGGAATCCCTATTTAACTAATATAGAGGTTAGAGAGCGTGCTTGTCCAGAGAAAGATCTCACCAGCAAATAACCCTTACATAATTTTATTGCAAATTATGCTTCATATTCACATATGTGTGCTTGCATGTGTATGTGTGTATGCACACACATTTTATACACATATACACACACACACACAAAATTTTTTAGCTGGTGGAAGGTAAATAATTTATAAGAGCCTAATGATTATAGCGAAATACTTAAACAACAATAATCAAAAGCTAAAATGTATTATGGTAAAACAACTTAAAATTCGGTGTGTTTCTCCAGCAATAATATGAGTTTTCAAAAATTTGATTAATTTCGCATATGTTTAATGTGTGCATTCTTGAAAAATGTGATAATAGCATTGAAAAGGACATTGAAAAAACTGTCATTTTCTGTTCTCTATATTTGTATCAGTGGCACTTATATATTAATCATATTTACACTAAACTTACATCTATATAAGTATAGTTATTTTTACATCCTTTTCCTAAGCCCAGACCATTTATTGAATTTTATGCTTTAGGTTGCCTAAAATCTACTTATAATTCTTTTAAAAATTGACTTTTCTAGTGCCAACAAATTGAATATTTAAGTAATGTAAGTGATTTAGGGGTCCACTAAATGGCACCCATTTTTGTCCCCTTACTTCCGAGTTTGTAACTGATTGAGAACTGACAAGTGGAGCTCAAGATTTTAACTTTGTTTCTGACAAACTATATTGGAGACAATGGCTTTTTATGTGTGACCAAATGATTGACCTATTAATCTCCTAAATTAATCAGATTTGAATAGTTAGCAACAAATGCCTGCATTGGAATACAGGCTGCTCCCACGGGCTTAACCATAATGTGGGAGCAAGAAAGAACACATGCATCTCGCAGGCAGATTGACTCTGAAAAAGGCCACCAGGGCCTATGTCAAGCACACTGAGCTTTTTCTTTCAAACTTATCACTCAGGTAAGTCACCCCACTTCCAACTGAGAGGGGAGAAGAGAGCAAGCAGAGAAACAGAAGGTAGTCCTCTTACACTGTTTCTTCCTGGGGAAGTGAAGCAGAAATTAACTTTCCTCCACTAAAACGTGGGCAATGTCATCCTGCATCCCTGCTTCATAGGTAATGACACATCCGTCACTTCCAGCATATACAAAATCCCTGTAACAAGCCCGATGAGAGAAATCAGTGAAATTTTAAGGAGAATCAGGTTAATTCTATAGCTATAAAGATGTTCAATTTGTTTCCTTCTTTTCATTGCTCTAGAGAAATAAATTTCTGACTTAAAGAAATGAGTGATTCTTATCTAGTCTAAGAGAACCAAAAGTATCTTTATGTGTTTCTTTATAGTTCTTATTAAACTTTATAATCCCAATAAGTATTTTAATGAACATATTTACTTTACCAATTTTTATTTTTCATATGCCTATGATATTTGTTGGACTTGTACAATGTTCTGTTTGTACCTTCTCTTCCTTGATTACTCTGTTTAGAAAGTCACTACAACCTTAAATGCCTCTTTATAACGTCTTCATGAAACAAAGTTGACACACTGATTTTTTTTGTGTCTGCACAAGGGTGAAAGATGGAGGTGTGTTAAGAAGGCAAGTAGGATGCTACTTGAAACCCAGAAACAAATCTACCAAAACAGTTTGGGTAGGAAGACAGTTAACTTTGAAGTAATGATCAAAAATTTTCCTTATAAACAATCCGTATATTTAAAGATACCTAAAGATAAGCAATATGATAATATTTACCTTGATTTCTGAAGATTTGCTCTAATTAGTAAGTCAAAAGTCGACATTGTAGTATATAAAATGTTTAACAGTTCATTCTTCCTACTAATATTACTGGATTTAATATTATTACTATTATGAGGCACTTGAAACTCTACCTCAGAGAAAAGGAAAATGCCATGAAAAACTTAGTTTTTTGATTGAATTGCATAATTAACATATAAATTTATGATGCTAAAAAGGCAATATTGTTATGGATCAGTGCATTGGCCTTATTAACATTTCTGTTTAAATTAAAATCTGTCATAAGATTGCTTTAGCTTTTTTATTATTACAGTTAATACAAAAAACTTAAGAAGACTTGGTGATAGTCATATGCCTTTGGATTTCATAAAAGTGGAGATAATGTCTGGTCAGTTTTGTTCACCGATGTGTCCTTTATGCTTAACACACAGTAGGAGTTCAATAAAGTTCTGCTAACTTTATTAATAGATTAAGAAACTGGAGACTCCTGGTAATATGAAAAGTGCCAGTCACAATCTTCTTGCAAGGTTGCGTTAATTTGTAATGGGGTTGAAAAATCCTAATCTTTACACAAAAAAGAGGGGAAACACATAGTTCCCTTATAATTATATTATGGTCTAAAGATGCTAGATTTTTATGAAGCATTTTAGAAGATTTTTTTTCTAAACAGAATAAATTTGGCTTTAACATATGAAAAGGTGTCTTAAGAAAGTTCTTACTATGTATTTTTAGGAAGCATTTTAAATAAATTAAAGAATATGGTGATGACTCTTTCTAGCATGGAAGAAATGAACTGTTGACCCACTTTTGTGGGAAACAGACATTTTTCATCTGTAATTTCTCTAGATTGCCATTGAGCAATAAGAGATAATGAACAAGAAAGGCAATATTGGCTTCTTCAAGCTCTGGGTTTAAGATAGGATAAAGTGATTATCTAACATAAATTGGGAGATGTCTTACCTTTTAATATTGAAAAAATGTTGTAAATATAACCATAATGACCCTGGGGTAATTTGCAAGTTAAGGGAATTCAGGAAGTGGGACAAATTATATAGCAAAACAGTGTGAAATGTGATTCAAATCTCAGTTTATTTGCTTTTGAGCCATGCAATTTCATGAAGTGACTTAATCTCTCTGTATCTTAGTTACAGTATTTATAAAATGAGAATGACAATACCTATTTCATAAGGGCTATTGTGAGAATTAAATAAGATAACTTAAATAAGGGAGTAGTACAATGCCTGGCATCTGTCAGTATCAGCACCCTTTTTTATTCCCTCAGAAATGTAGGGAAATTTTGAAAGAAACCAGCTTAGAATCTCCGGCTAGGAGGCCGGACGCGGTGGCTCATGCCTGTAATCCCAGCACTTTGGGAGGCTGAGGCGGGTGGATCACGATGTCAGGAGTTCAAGACCAGCCTGGCCAAGACGGTGAAACCCCGTCTCTACTAAAAATACAAAACAATTAGCCGGCGAGGTGGCGGGTCCCTGTAATCCCAGCTACTCCAGAGGCTGAGGCAGAGAATTGTTTAAATCTGGAGGGGCGGAGGTTGCAATGAGCCGAGATCGTACCACTGCACTCCAGCCTGGGCGACAGAGCGAGACTCTGTCTCAAAAAAAAAAAAAAAAAAAAAAAGTCTCCAGCTAGGAAGGTAACATGAAGCCATGTGTCTACTGAGTTGTGTTTAGAAAGAGTGAGAGACAAAAAATCACCCACTAGCCCAGTTGAGTTAACTCTAGCCAAGTCTCACAGTGAGGGTTTCACTAGTGTGGGACAGTTATGAAAAAAACCAACACTGGGGATGTCTGCCAAGTGAGGAAGTATTGAAGTGGTGACAAAATAACTTGAATGTTGCTGGGCACCATCAGATCACCTTAAGTGAGTGGAATGCCTCAGTGCCTGCTGTCCATTTTGGAGAGAGGAATATTCAAAGTTCTGTGTGGATGTTGTTGTTTTCCTGAATAAAAAGGTAGTAACAGCCTTGAGAGATAGTGGTATAGGAGAGAACCCCTGTGGAGATGGCACTGGTGGCTCCTCGACCCACTGTGTTAGTAAAAGTCATCATTGTGTAGACTGAAGGTTGGGAGAAGACAATACATAGCTAAGTGCAGACAGCTCGCCTAGGAAAGAATTCCACTGAAGGGGAGCAATTGTTTGTCACACTGCTTCACAGTAAGTGGTCCATGAACTGGCGTGAGCATGACCTGAGAACTTGTTAGATTCTCTGGGCACAGGGGCCAGGTCTTTGTTCTAACAAAGATGATTATTGAGCACACTAGGGTTTTAGGTGCACTGGTCTCTGGAATAATTTTCCTAGCACTGCGGTAGCCCATTCCTGTCTTTTTTGAAAGATGCAAGGAGTTTTATGGTGGATTGAGCCTTAGCATTCAACAGGCAGCATACTCTTCTCACTTCTTTTTTCCTTAGGGCACAATATTCATATGGTATAACTGTAAGTAACAGATAACTGGGAAGAGAGAGGATTTTTTAGTACTTGGTCAACTGAATGCCTCATAGTACAACTTTTCTCATCTTTCCAGAGTCCCCTTATGCAGGTGGAAAACAAGGCTTAGGGGAAATTGAGCTGAATCCCAAAGTGGTTCTGAACAATAAGCTTGATATTCAGATTACTCTGGGTTTAAGTAAATGTTCTGGAGCTCTAACATACAGTATGGGAACTGTAGTTAATAATACTATATTGTGTACTTGACATTTACCAAGAGAGTAGATTTTTAATGTTCTTGCAACAAAAAAAATGAAACAAAATAACTATGTGAGGTGACGGATGTGCTAATTAGCTTGATTGTGGTAATAATTTCATAATGTACATATGCATCAAAAATCACAAAATACATCATAAATACACGCAATTTTTATTTATCAACTGTAACCCAACAAAGCTGGAAATACTATTTTAAATGTTTAAAAAGTTAAAGACTGAGTTTTTTAGATTGAGGTGAGCTAAAGGTTTTTGCACACTCTTTATTTCTAGCAAGAAGGTACCTTTTGTGTATAATTCACTGATAGGTTTAATGACTTGGAGATTTACTCCTATTTTTTAAACTGTTGTTTTAGCTGTTACTATTTTACCAATTCCCAGATCCACTCTTGTGCCATTAATAATGCCAGAGAGCAGCTGTGTTGAAGCTGAGGCTGTCTCCTGACCTTACCAGCCTTTGCTATGGGCAGTTCCCAACTTCATTTGCTAATATAACCCTTCTACATTTATTTCTCTGAGTTGTTCTTTCTTGTTTTCTCAGTAAATATTCTCATTCCCTTATCTTTCTGTTACTCCTCTAACTTAACCTCTCCACTTAAGCTTTCTTTTCAGCATTGCATTATGCTTTCCTAATTTTTATATTATTCTCACCTAATGGATCAACCAATGAGCTGTTATTACCTTGTAAAGATCAGCAGTAGAGGTTTCATTTTTAGTAACATCAGCTCCTTCTCTCTGTCTAGTATATTTCAGCCTATAGAGACATTCTCCATTGTCAATATGTGAAGATTTCCGAGTTTGATCCCTTATGAGGAAAGTGGTTAAAGAGACAAAGAGAGCCAAGAACAAGAAGAACACACAAAGAAAAAACAAGTATATTTGATGTGGCATCAAATATTGCTCCAGTGCTCTGATCTGGTGTTCATGAGTTTGATATCAATTATGACATTTTGATGTTCTAAATCAAAGATGTGGCTAGGATCACTGGTACTATAGAGACCTCAAAAAGAATGAATGACCTTTAGTGAGATCTTTGTAGTATCAATGAAACACATGAAAAAGAGAGGAATTTAAGAGACCCAATACTTCATTCAGAGAATTTATCTTACTAAGAATTTGTGAGGTGTAGGTTTATATTCTTTTGCACCTGATATAAATAGTTTTTGTAATAATTATTAAATACAATTTAATGTTAAAGAATTCACAATACTACCAAATAATATTGTTTCCCTATGTACTTCCCCAAGCCTTCCAGAGTTTTATTAAGTTGCAAATTTGAACCATTTTGTAAAAGCAACCAATGAATAATGCCACATGCACAGAAAAAGTGAGCTAATTATGTTTATCTAACTGTCCATCTTTGGATATTCTAGCATTTAACTGGAGGAAAATGTTACTCATTGTAAATAACACTTCAACCAGAAGTGTGCTGCCCTTAGCGATACCTAATACAACCTATGAATGCATATCTTAGAAGAGAGGTACATGTAAGTTAAGGGCAGAAACCCAAAATGATCAAATTGAAAGCTCAGAGAATAATCAATATGCAAGCAAAGTTCTGCACACTTCCTTTGTCCATCAAGAAACTGATGTTTCTGACTCAATCATTTACCTGGATGAGGGCCTCCAATTGCCATATTTTCCTCTGTTCTCCTCATTGACCTGATACATCCTGATGAATATATCCAGCATACATATATCACCTACACAATATTATATGTATTGTCTATTGCTTCATATTTAGAACCTTAAAACACAAGTTTAGAACCTTAAAACAACACACATTTATCATCACAGAGTTTCTATGGAACAAGAGTTGGGGCCAGGCTTAGCTTGCTCTTCTTGAGATCTCAAAAGTTTCAATCAAGATGCCAACAGGTCTAGGGTCTCATCTGGAAGATGAGATGAACTGGCTTCCAAACGCATTCACATCTTGGCAGAATTCATTTCCCTGTAGCTGTATGGCTGAGGCCCAGAGTTCATACAGGCTACCTGCAGTGTTTTGACACATGGACCTCTCCATAGGTGGTTCACAACATGACTGCTTCATTAAGGCCAGCAAAGGAGTGAAAGTGGAACATTTCAGAAGACTCTGGGCTCTAGTTTTAAGAAACTTATTGAAAGATAATCATTTGCCATCAAAGGTTTTCTTGCAGCCAGTCCGAAACCAGGAATTGCTGATTCCTGTCCTTGTAGTAAATCTCTCTTCATCACTTGTATTCTGTAGCTCAAAGAAGGACCTGCATAATTACTGAACATAAATTTCAGTTCAAGAACCTACATTTATTGATCTTTAACATTCTGAGATGAGAGCTCACTGGAACATCCAACTTGTAACATTAATAAAGGTGTATACTAACTGTTTCTCTTATCTTTACTATTCAATCTCTGTCCCCATTACCGGGCAATTTCATTCATTCCTCAGGCTTCAGACAACATCAGTGATTCCCAGAACTTAAGGCCCAGAGCCTTCGTGCCATATTCAGTCCTACATTAAATTGATTCCCTAACATTTTACTAAGATGTACCTCAGTTATCTGAATCTGAACAGTTGGAAACTGTATTCTTCACTATCTGCCCTCTCATCTGCCCATACCCGTTTTTACCAGATCATCTTCGTTCTCTCATTAAATAGAAATACCTATGTGGAGCTGATTTTTCATTCTTTCCTCTTCCCTACCATTTACAGTAATCAAATACTAGCATTCAACTTCACAACATTTAAAATTTGAGTTATTAACAGTGTATATTTGTAGTAAAATAATAAAATTAATATTCATTAACCCAGTATTCTAATTAAGAAATAAAACTCACTATTACTTTCTGTTAATTTCACTTTGTGCTTATCTAAAAGCATTCCAGTACCTCCTCACTCCTCCAGACTTAATTACTATTCTAAATTTTGTGTTAATCATTGTCTTGTTGATCTTTATATGTGTTCCCAAACAATATAATGTTTAGCTTTATCTGGTTTTAAAATCTGTAAAAATGGTATTCTAATGTATCTATGCTTTCAACAACTTGATTTTTTTCACTCAACACTATGGTTTAATATTTATAATGTTGTTTGTAGGTGGAGTTTACTTGAAATTTGTATAGAAAAATATTTTCTGAATATATAGCAATTTATTTGTAAATTTTCCTAACAATGGTCACTTGCCTAAATAGAATATTTTTACTAATACACTGTTTTCTATGAAATTATTGTTCATGTGCTCAATCCACATGACCAGGAGTCGTATTAAAGTTTATACCCAAAAGTAAAGATTCTGGGTTTTTATACATGCATATTTTCAACTTTACTCTTAATGCCAAGTTATTTCCAAGTATATAAACAAAAATTTAAACTTTTTCTTGCAGTGTTTAAGAGTTCCCATTACTCTGTATACTGGCCAACACTTGATTTTTTAAGACGTTTATTTTTGTCAATATGGTGGGTATAAATAGTATCTTGTTGTGGTTTAGTTTTAATTTCTCTGAAATTTAATGCAGGTAGATATATTTTTATTTGTTGCTGGTCATCTGTTTTCTCTTCTGTGAAATATACGGGTTTATATTTTTGTCGATTTTTCATTAGGTAGTTTGCCTTTTCTTAGTGAATTTTAGAAGTTCTTCATATATGTAGCTTGATAACATTTTTCAGTTTTGCATGTGCAAATTTCTTTCTGCCAGTTGATGGCTATTTTGTGTTTATTTGTAACCAACAAAAAAAAGTTGTTTCTTCCTTTGATCAACAGGACTTCTAAATTTTAATGTAAACTACATAAACAATATTTTTACTTGGTGTTTTGACTTAAGAAAAATTTCACTCCCCAGAAGTCATAAAAATATCCCACAATTTCCTATAAAAATTTATCTTCAGCACTTAAGATTTTAACCCATCTGGAATTGATTTTTGTGTATTATGTGATGTAAGGAACAAATTATTTGTTAAAACTGCAAACCATTCTGTTACCATTGATTGTACAATGTGTCACTTTCCCATTTCATATCATGTTTCTGTATCTAGGTGGGTCTACCTCTTAACTTTCTTTTGTTGGTATATTTTACATTCTTTTCCCAATAAATACTATAGCTTTATCATAAGTTTGAACATGCAGTAGAGCAATTCCTCCTACTTTGCTTTTCTTTAAGAACTCCCTGACAGTATTTTTCATTTTTCTTTAAAAAATAAATTTTAAAAACATTTACCATAATCTACAAAAAATCCTGTTGAGGTTGTGATTAAATTTGTATTGAAGGTATAAATCAATTTGCACAAAATTGAAAACTTTACAGTATCAAATCTATCTATCCTTGATCATGATGTACTTTATTTATATATGCAACTTCCTAAACTTTCTTATTAATTTTAATATCAGTTTTTTGAGTTTTTCATGTAGATAATTACGTCATCTGCTAATAATGATAGTTTGGTTTCTTTCTTTCCAATGCTTATTTATTTTTGTTTAACAGAGAGGTCCAAGACATCTAGCATAAGATAAATCGAAGTAGTGAAAACTTACTAGAATTCTGTCATCTCTCAGTTGCCCCCAATAACTGAATTTTTGGCTTTGTTAATACAGTAGCTTTATTTTCTACTTCATCAGTTTCTAATGTTAACTGTATTGTTTTCTTAGTTTTACTTCCTTTATGTACTTTTAAGGCGTTTTATGCTTTTTGCTGACTTCTTAAGTTGGATAAATAATTTTTAACCTTTCTTTTATTCTGAGATAGATATTAAAAACTATAGATTTCCTTTTGAGTAATTCTTTTTTGTTGTTTCATCTTACATAATTTGAAATGTTGTTTATTATTAGTCAAGTCTGAATATTTTCTAAGTTCCATTTTGAAATCTGCTTTGTCCCGTTAATGGTTTACACATACAATGTAAACAATTTTAACATAGTTTTGTTTGGCTGATTTCTAAGTGCATCTAAATGTTAGCAATTTATGTGTTAAGTAATTTAATACTAAGCAATTTTGGTATGTGTGTTATTGGTTGTTTGGAATTTTTTGAGACTTTATGAAACAATAAGTTCAATATGTGTTTCAAAAGAATACATACACCACAAAAGTTGGGTATACAGTTTTTTATATGTGCTTTAAACGTATATTTATTTATTAAATAATAACTAATTGGTTAATTGTGTCATTCAAATCTTTCATACTTTTACTTATTGGTTCATCTTCCTCTTCTAATAGCGAGAGCACCATGTTGAAATATCTCATTTTTATGTCAACTATCACTTTGTATATTTTGAAGCTATATTATTTGGTGCTTGCAAGTTTAGAATTACTACACTTTCCTGATATATTAAAAGATTTACCATTATATTATTACCTTCTTCATTTCCAATGACAATATTTTTGCCTTTAGAACTATTTGTCTGATATTAATACTGCACAGAATTGTTTTCTAGGTCACCTTTTCTTTGAGATTAACTCTCTGTAAGTGCAAAATCCATGTGGAGTGCTGGGGTTGTGGGGACAAGGCTTTGTTTCTTGTACTCCACATTTACCTGTCATTGAAACCTAAGCTCTAGGCTACCCAAGAGCAGTAGATATACTCATGACAACAATTAGCCTCAGAGCTTACTAACTCCCCTCAATTCATACAATGATTTATTTCTGGCCCTATTTACATTTCCCTTCCTTACTTAAAAATTAACTTGTGTTCAAATACTGACATAAATATATAGGGATATGCATACATACCCACATACACAATTACTTAGGTATGTTGGGGAAGAGTTTTATTCCTCTTGCCAGTCAAACGGCCAGAAATGGGTGTCTTGCATTCAAGTAATCTTTTAAATACACCAAATTCCAATCCTCTTCCCTGACATTATCTGCATTCAGATCCTCACTAGTTTTCCTGCCTCAATTCTTCTTCCAACCATTCCTACTACAGCCCAAGCACCCTTTCTGAAACACGCATCTGTTGGCGGCTCTCTCCCTTATTTTTAGCATAAGGACTGAATTATTTTGTATAGCCCAAACGCTCTGGGTGACATAAACTGCTTCTCTCTTCATGTTCTTGACTCACGTGAACCCCCACCCACACCCAAAATGTCTGATTCTGCTATAAATGTAGTTACCTACCTTTGTGGAAGAATTTTTATGCATGCTTTATAAACATTCTATTGGTTGATCCTTGCGAAAATCTTATGTGTTAAGTATTATTATCTCCACTCTATAGGGAGAGGGTAAGTGACTTTAACCAAAGTCACATAGTTATTACTTGGAATACTTGGGATTTTATCCCATGGCTGCCCAACTTCAAAGATCTTTCTATTAATGTCTGATCCTACTGTTCCTCCTTTCTCATTTCTGGGCTTTTGTTCTCTTCCTAGAACAAATCACGCCCTTCTTTCTCTATCGTAACTTTCTCATCATTCGAGTCCTACTTAATCAAGTGCCTTTTTTATGGGCTTTTCACTCTGATACAGTACCTCTGTTTTTTTCCTTCTTTTCATCTCCCCGTAGCCTGTAAGATGTGTGAGAGAAAAGACCAATCAGCCTTTCCTCGGTGACATCTTTTGTCCCAGGTCACATACTTTCTGAAGTCCCAGGCCCTGAGGAAACTTCCAGAATGAATTTTTTGTTGTTGTTGTTACTTGCCTCCTCCCTTTTTTTTTTATTCACAGGAAAAGTTCATGCTTATAAACATCTTATACTTATACACTCACAATCATTTTTTTTTAAATCTCCCCTACACTGGTCCCAAAAATTCTGAAGTAATTTAAGAAAAGGGATTTTGTTTCATGGTAAATCAAAGCATGGGGACTTTTTTATTTTTTCCATTTCAAGAGAACTAGCTGCTAGTTCCCAGGTCCAAGAGCACTGATTTGATATACTGGTTTCAGTGCAGAGCTTCCCATGCTCGAACTTTTATAAATAGAAAAAAAAAGTAGAAGTTATATTTTAAGAATCAGTTCTTTAATAAGCCCATATGATATTTGTTTAATTGTATGTTGGGCAAGGCTCCCAAACTTTGTGAAATTATAAGAGAAATGTGGATTCCATAAAATGAAAATCTAATCATTATATTCTACTTCTGAATCTTCACAGGCTCTACCTGTTTCTTCTTGCACTATTGCTTGATTAAGAATTTAGATAAATGTGATTGATGCATTTCTGCCAATTTTGTGAGAAAATACGCATTTTTAATTAGGAAAAAAGCACTTGTATTTGCTAATCTCTTTTAGACTTCATACTTTATTTGTATTTTATTTTGAAAATTGATTCAGACTATTCACTTGTTTTCTTCTAAAATATGAAATGCTAGTTGGAATTTAGCTGTAGAATTTAAGATACTCTTTCTTAAATAAAACCAATTAAACTGATATAACCAATTTTCAAAATTCTCTTCTATTATTATTGTTTTTGATTCTAGTAAAGTTATTTGCATATATATGTATATATTATATATATATGCATACACACACACACACACTCTCAGACCAGAAATTCACTTTTAATTGTATATGTTACAAAAAGGCATGTTTTGGTACACTAGAATACATATGCCCAAATGTGATAGCATCCTTATTCATAATAGCCAAAAGCTGTGAGCAATCCAATATTTATCAGCAATAGAATGGAAAAGTAAATGAAGGTGTATTTATACAGGGGATTACTCACCGGTAATTAAAATGAAGGAACTACAGTTATCTCTAGCAACATGGACAAATCTTAAAAACCTAACACTGAATGGAAGAAGTCACACAAAAGAAATATATACTATATTATTACATTCAAATAAAGTTCAAAACAAGTAAAACTAAATTATGTAATTTAATGATACATTTTCACATAATAATACTATAATGAAAAGCAAGGAAAATATTACTGTAAATGTCCAAACAATAGTATCTCAGAGTGGGAGAAAAGGTGTTAAAATTGGGTAGAGCTGTTGGCAAAATTCCATTTTATGAATTACATGGATGTTTGCTTTATTGTAATCCATTAAGTTGTGCATTTATGTTTTTTATGTCTTTATTTGTATTTGTGTATTTTACAATAAAAGGATGGGACCATAGTCATATTAGTCCATTCTCACACTGCTATAAAGAAATACCTGAGACTGGGTAATTTATAAAGAAAAGAGGTTTAATTGGCTCACAGGTGTGAGGAGAGGTCCTGGAGAGGCCTCAGGAAACTTACTATCATGGTGAAGGCAAAGGGGAAGCAGGCTCATTCTACATGGCAGGAGCAGGAGAAAGAGAAAGAAGGGGAAGGTGCTAAACACTTTTAAACAACCAGATCTCGTAAGAACTCACTCACTGTCACCAGGACAGCAAGGGGGAAATCTGTCCACGTGACCCAATCACCTCCCACCAGACCCCTTCTCCAAAACTGGGGATTATAATTTGACATGAGATTTGGGCAGGGACACAAAACCAAATGACATCAACAGTAAAATTCATTCCTATTTAAGTCCAGAGTGTTACTGAAATATGAACTAGACTTACTAATTTCTTAATCAGCATATTAGTCCATACTCACTGCTCAGGGAGGAAATGACCTTATTGAGGAAAAAATATATAAAGTTTGTTTTGGCTGAAGAAGAGTCAATCTTTTTCCTTAGCAGGATGCATAAAATACTAGTCTTCCATTTATGGTGGGGTCAAGCTGGTCAAAAAAGTTTTTTCCCCATGAATAGTGGTCCCTTTTGCACTGAAACTAAGGCTGTAAAATAGAGCTTTGTTTAATACAAAGCTAACCTGACTAGTCATTTTAATACCTGATATTCCTTGTATTATTACCATATTCTACTTAAATATATAATTCTATCAGACATAAATCAGGACAGTTGTAACATTCTTATTTTATTCATTCAGTATATAGAATAAATTATAACTATCGTATTCATGTATGAATTACTTGGTTGAAAATCTTGTAAGGCTTTTCACTTTTTTGTAGTATTGAAGAACAAACAGACTAAATTATTAATAAATATCAATTGACCAGCAACTCTGTTATAGTTCATGATGCTGGGAACTAGGAGTATTAATATTAAAATGATGTGGTTTCTGTTCTTAACTTGATTAAAATATTTGTTTCTTATGAGTTAGGCTTTTGAAATTTAGCATTTTAGGTGTAGTTCACTCAACTGTTTCAACTTAATTAAAAGGGGTATAATTTTTAGTTCATTTAAATTTAATTTTTTGCTATTCACCTGGATTATATATTTCATACTCAATTACAGATATCTTAAGTGATTAGGTTTCTTTTTTTACATTAGTAAATGCAACATTATTCTAGTCAAATTCTAGTCATTTACTAGAATACCATTATTAGAAAAGAAGTTCATGGATTTGAGAATATTTAGGAAAGTTGGCTGGAAGAAGGAGAGAAGGAGATGATACATCCAGTTTTGGACCTGTGGCCTTTCAATGGCTGTGTGAAAGGGCACGGTTTCAAAGGCCGGATGCATCATTTTCTCCAAGAGTAGAAATTGAGTAATTATTTAAACATATAGGACTGACTAAAACTCATCAAAAAGACATTAGTTGAGGATTTATTCCTTGGATCACATTTTCCCACACGTAAATGATAAATGATGGTATAGGTGTGTAAATTATGATTAAAGATATAAATGATATTCATCAGGAAGAATGTATTGAAAGATAAGCATTAAAGACCTAAGTGATATCCCTGAAGACACAAATATTTAGGGAAATGGCAGTGGGCAAGAAGTCTGCCAAGCAAATGAGAGAGAGTGGTGTAATTACACCAAGGAAACCATGTTTAAAAAGGAGAGGTTAGTTAGCAATATCAAGTCCTACAAGTAAAGTAAAGTGAGAATACCTATGAGAGATTTGGAAACAAGGCATTCTTTGATGACCTTAACAAAAACAGTTTCAGAGAACTCCTGGCAGTGTTTTCCAGTTTGCAATGGGTTGAAGAATGCATTGAAAATGAAGGAAGCATAGAACAATGACTCTAGGCCACTTTTTCAAGATGTTTGCTGATGCTAGAGATAGATAGGGCAGTAGCAAAAGAGTGACTTGAGGAAAGGGGTGTTGTTTTGCTTTTGTGATTGGAAGGGCCTAAGTATATGTAGAAACTATTCTTGAGAAAGGGCTAGGAAATATGTAAGAATCTAAAAAAAAAACAAAAAAAAAAAAAGGGAAGAAAGACAGGTAAAAAAGGAAGGAGAATCCAAAGCACAGATAAAAGGATTGACCTCATGTTGAAGGAATAATACCTCTGCACTTGTGATTGGATGCAGTGGACACTATCTCCATTTGTTTGTAGTGCTTTGATGATAACTTCCATTCTCTTTGTGAAGAGATAATGAGCTGAGAGTCAGAAGGTAACTGGCATAGAGAGAGATGGTCATGAAAATCATTTCTTTGAATAATGGAAAAGAGAGCTAGAGAAATAAGAATGAATTGATCCAATCTTGAAGTTTTTGCAGGAATGTGTGATTTAAAAGTAAAATTAGGCAAGGAATTTGAGTCAAGAGGAGTGGCTGAAGGGGTGGGCCAGGGAGTCTAAACCAGTCATGAATTAAATAGTTTATGGTTGATAGAAACAAATAAATTGGAGGATTAAGGAATTAAAGGTTTTGGCCAGTTTGGAGAATGAGGATAACAATAAAACCTGGACAGTTAAGAAGTTGTTGCCATGGAGTGGAATTTACAATTTTAGAAGTGGATCGTCTCTAGGTGATTAACAGGCTTCAAGTTTGTACATGACAACTGATCATCAGAATGCAAAGTTAGCAGATCTACCATACTGGCCTGTACGTTCCTCAACCCACTATATTGGTTTTACACCTTTGTCTCTAAGTATTTGTTGATCCCATTTATCTTCACTTACAATTCTTTATCTGTGTGATCAAAATAAATATACCCAAAGTTCATGAGTCATCAGAAAACCTATTTAATTCAAGCCTGTCTCAATACCTTAGCCCAATGGGTTTGCTTCCTACCATGATGCATAATGTTAAATGTGTTCCTCCTTCACTGGTCACATGAGTTACCATAGTATGCTGCAAAAGCTGCATTTTCCGCTAGCCTTGTTGTTTGTGCCACTGCATTCTTTTTTGTGCCTGTTCCTTGTCTTGGAAGCCTGTCACATTTTCCTCCCACATCTAAGTCAACTACTTTTCTGAGCTAGGTGCTCTCTCCTCTGTTCTTATCATTCCCTATGTATACATCTATTTCAGCACTTACTGCATTATATTCACATTAAACTTTTTATATTTTATTCCTTACAAGTCTCTACACTTCTTAAAACAGATTTTTCATTTTATTTATCTCAGTGTTAAACACTATGCCTGGTATAGAACAGATGTTCAATATGTGCTTATGGAGGTAAACTGAAGTAAAATCTTGTTTAGCCATTTAGTGGCTGTGTGGCCCAGACAAGTTATATCTACTCTCCCCTCTGTCTTCATCTCAAACATGGGGGAAAACATCTCACAGTTGTTGAGGAGTTAAGTGAGACACCTAATGAGAAGAATTACCCAGTGTAGTGTCTGGCAGGTAGAAGACTAGTGAATCTTTTCCAACTTTAAATCCAATTTGTGCCATCCTTGTATTTTTTAATTGATATTGAATATATGTATTGCTATTTGACATTTTTGTAAGAATGATTTACCTACTCAACTAGATATTAAAGTTTCTTGAGACTAGGGATTGTATATTGTATTGGGTTACATATCTCACATTACCTAGCATATATTATGAATATGGATAAGTACCCACTTAACGGATGAATATTAAACATTACCAATCAAATGAACTACATTCACAGATTCTGTTTGATGCCCTAGCTCTGAAACAAATAAGGCAAGTTAATTAAAATTTTTTTCTTTAAAGAGGAGCAGAGTTACATATAAATATATTTGTATTCAGTGACACAATTCAACCATAACCAACCACTAACTGAAAGGAGTTGAAAGCATGAATTGAAATTTCTATACCATAAACAAAATGCTTTTTTCATTCAATGACTGCAAGTTAAACTCATAGAGTTTGGTTGGTACAGGAAAATTCTGATCTGGGCTCCTTACTACATAAGCAGACAAGAGCAGCCACATAAATTAAATGATATCTGATATGCAGATGCAGATTAAATGCTTGAATCATTAAATCTCTTTTCTCTCTGTTCACAAGAATGTTCCAGCATCATGCAGGCATAGCATTCAGCTGCACATTGTGTTGAAAATTAAAATGGACAAAAGCCTTGAAATTGATGACCTATCCCAATTAGTGTCACTTACTCACATAAATGTATATGATTTTCAGTAAAAAGTATATTCTCAATTTATTTTGTGATTTCTTGATGATGATAGCAAAGTCTATTTCCTAAACTGTATGGTAGAAAGATTTATAAACATCTTCTTATACAGAAAGAAATTGAAGCAAGAAAGGATCTTCACAGAATAACTGAATAGTGGGTACATAGAAATATACCTGCTCCTCAGATCTAGCCATTCAGAAAGAAGGCAGGCACAACCCTCACTCATCAAGTCCATTCCTTAATTCTGGCAATTTAATATGGTACTGATCAGAAAGTTTTGAATAATATGCATGTCACAACCCCAGAGTGGAGAGCTGATTTGACTTGTCTATTTGTTTGTACATATTTTGAATTTTTTAAAATGACACAATACAACTTGAAAAGGAAACATTTGATTGCAGGAGTTCATATGTACTCTTTATATGTTTTCATAAACCTTCTTCATCTATATTTTCGGCAATTTTTCTTGGACGTCTAACAAATACTGAAATCAGTTTGCCTCTCCACTTACCCTTTCATAATGTTCGTGACACAATCCTGTGTAATTTGACACCTTGGAACTTTAAACAGACTCAGAATCTTTTGGACCTTCTAGCCATCATCAATTCACATAGTGTGCAGTAAATCCAGCTCAAAATAAACAACACAGATGGAATCGAAGCTTATAGTACAATGTCAGCAGTATCCACAGATTGACAGAGCTAGTTAGGCTGCCAGATGCACAGAATGTTGTTCTATCTACTTGTTCTTTATAACTGGACTTGATGGAGTACATCAGTGTCAAACTCCTTGCTGGTTTCCACACGCACACGCACAGAAACGCACCCGCATAAACACGCACATTCCTGCGCTCTATATCAACGGCACCATCTGCTCTCAGCTTTACATGTGGTAGCTAACTAACTATCCTACTGTGCCTGGTCTCACCGACTGCTTTCCCTGGAAACAAATGACAACAGTTTTTATCTTGTGCCCTCCTTGGCATTATAAAATAAGGCTCTTAACATTTCCATACGCATATATTTTACATGCATTTTAAAAAAATTCTGTTCTCCGTTTTATTTACTGATTCCCTAGAGAATGGCAATATCTCTTTTTATATCTTCCCCAAATTGAGATTTTCCTATGGAACTTCTATACCATGATTGTTTCTTCTAAGGTTTACATCAAAGCAATATATATATAAAAGCAATGGGCCCTGGGATCATTTTCCTCTTTATATACTATTTTGTAGGGTACTACATACTACTTGCAAAATGGGGGTGTGAAAAATGTGAGGATGCAATAGATGCAAAAGCATTCATTCCTTTTCACTCTTCTTCTGTATATTCTATTGGCAATAATGACCATTCTGGAACTGTTGAGATGGAGGTTGGCGGGGGGTAGAAGGGGGCTGTATAAACATGAAATACTTTTATATACAAGTGTCTTGCCTGTAGGAGGAAGCCCGTGTGTTATTCTTTTCCCAAATGTAGAATTTTTGCCTTGACCTCTTTGCCATCTCATGTGAGATCTAAATGTTTAGTAAGATATAAAGGGGATAATAACTTTTTTAACCGACAAAAATTAAATTGTAATGTCTTTTCAAAGCAATACATTCACTTGAACTAGGAGTGTGAAATGTCATAAGGAGAATAGATGGAATGAAATTATTGAAATATGACCCAGGTTTGGGCTGTACCAAATATCCCTTCCTAACCCTTTTCAATGTCTAGCACCTGTCTTTATGACAATCTCTCCAGAAGATCTACAGAAATTATACTTACTTTCTGGTAACTAGGTAACATAATCTCCTGGAGGCTAGCTAATTGCAGCCCACGATAACCTCACATACAGTAACTGTTAAATTTTTCATTTCTTTCAAATTATTATGGATCAGTGGAGAGGGTATTGATTTGATTTATTAACAGATTCCCAGTCTGTTCCAAGGTTAATGATTACATGTATCTCAATTGCATCCTTAGCAGGTTATACTGTATGATTTGTTTTAACTGCTTTGTACATTGTGTATCTTTCTCAGCTGAAAGGCTTCTTAACACTTCACGATTTAACAAATCTTTCTGCTCCTCTTCCTAAGACAATGAACCTGCTCTGATGGAACACATGAAAGTAGGACAAAAATGAACTGCAAAAGCATTCTGCAGAATCTTCCAAGAACCATAGCAAACAGTTTATTTTAGTCAGGTAAATACTTGGCAATTCATTCATATTTGAAATATTAATAAGCATGGAGCAGAGGGTTGATCCTTCCTCTTGGTATTTTATACCACCTTCCTTATGTAGGAGGCACTTTATTTTTTAACTTTGATCTTTTGAATAGACACATAATGAAATTCTTCTTAGAAAAGCAGGAGCAAAATATATATTTTTAAGTCACTGTAATTCTTCCAGCAGAAACCAGATACATCTTAACTGCTCTGTAGAACCAAAAACTATGAAATAATTAAAAAATATAATAACCATGTGATACTGTTTAGAATGATAGCAAGTCAAACTCAAATGATTTATAGGTACGCTTTTCATATCTATAATGGATAGCCAGGCAGGAGGAGAGAGAGAGATCCATTGCTGGGATTCTCTAGCAAAGACCCCATCTACCAATTTGAAGATGACATATTGATTTTGACAAGAAAGAAGACAATTATGTATTCTAGTACCTCTATTTTCTTTTTTCCTTTTACTACTGCCACCAAGCCTACTTGCCTCTGTACATTTAGGCAAATAATTTTTTTACTGTATCCTGAACTAGAATTGTTGAATCTAGGGACTGTCTAAACATGCTTTCTTTGATGAAAAAGCTTTGCTTCTTGCTCATAGAACTATAGATTCCATAGCAGAAAATACATTTTAAAGAATGTTATTGCTTTTACTATCCACTTGTATTTTGAACAAGCAAAACACCAGACTCCCCTCCTTCTGGAACCCCCAAGATTCTGACAGAGTTTGGGGACTCAGAAGCCAAATGGGAATCATCAGGAGGAGAGACTTCAGTTATACAATCCATTAAATAAAACAATAGAGCCTGCAGCTGAGCTATTAAAAAGAGTAGAGCAATTTTTATTTCAATGGCTACATTTTATTTCCTCTTCTGAGTGACTGTTAACAAAGGGCCGCTGAAAGGACTGGATAAAAAGCAGGCGTCAGATGCAGGATCCATGAGTTAAACAACATTATTAGATACAATTTCATAAAATCTAGTTGCTTTTTTGCTACTAGAAATCATGTCCTTTTGTCAACTTGTGGTCACATCAGCACTTCTGCTGATATAATTTGCTCCAGCTGCAGAGCATAGCTGGCCTGCAAATCAAGAACCAGAATGAGGACAGGCAGGAATAACTCAATGGCTTGGATAATGTGCAAATCACTACACTTCTTGCTATTAGTCTACTTTTTTTTTTTTTCAGAATATTTGGAAGAGGAAAGATTTATCTTTAGCAAAACAGCCAATCAGCCACCCTCTTAAGAACTGGTTTGTCTGGTTATCTTCTGAAGCCTAACCCTCCCTGCAGTAATGCTTTATAATCATGACATTACGTATTTTTTTAAAAACTCCTATTGCCCACCATAGAGTAGCAATTTGAACACCTAATGTTAAATAGCTACTGCTTTTATTCACTGCTCCCCTAAAAAAAAGTCCCTTAGATTTAAAAATATTCCTGAGCGTTCCTGTTTATTATTCTTGCATTTCAAGTGCTTCTATGTGGCCTGAATGTACAGGTTTACAAAATAATACATATCACTCTGTCAACAAACTGCTATATAGCCTCAATTCTGGATGCAATATAGTTCCAATCAAATATGAAATATAATACTGCCTATTGATTTAGGCATAAGTTAAAATGGTAGATGCTTAACTAGTCATTCAGCACTGAGCTTCACCCTGATTAGAAACTCTATTGATTTACATTGAAATCAGTTAGAACTGGATCACAATCATTTAAAATTCAGCCATAATTGAATACTCAACAATCACTTCATGTACAGAGAAAAGAGTTCCTAAATAAAAGCAAAGCTCAAGTACTCTTGCATATCTGAGAAAATCATTATATATGGTGAGCAAATAAGAGGGAACAAACAATAGCATATACAGCTGGAACAGCTGAATCAATGCTCCTATAACAAGAACAGCTTATCAAGTGTGCAAAAGCAGCGCTAGCCTGTTGTTCACCAGTGCAAGTGAGCTGATATTCTCTTTTCATGGCATGGCAACCTTCCAGGGCCAGGTGCTATCATAACTGCAAACTCATTATGTAATCTGTTACCTTCTAAAATTCATTGCTGCAGTTAAGTACCTAAACTCAAAGCTAGGGTTGGAATATTTCCCTTTTTTTTTCTTTGTAAACTGACCTGGAAAATTTTGTGACTATAAAACATGTTTTTAGATACTACTGTTTTAGAAAAGACAAAGAGGAGGAATGTGCCACATACTTGTGGCACCAACTTTGTTTTATTTTTCACAGAATTGCACAGTGAGATGGAGATTAGTCCCATACCTCTTTCCATTTCTCTTTTGTTTACATGCTGCAGAGGTGAATTTGCCAAAACCCAGAATTCTGTTTACTCCCCAGATCAGAATGGGAGTTATAACACTTTATGAAATGTATGTGGGTAATTTTCACCAATCCTAAAAGCTTTAGAAGTTTGCTCCTGCTAGATGTAGACTAGTGAATCTCATGGGCTTTAGTCTAAAAAAACAAATTTTAACTTCTGAATGGCATGAGAGCTGAGCTTTCACATGTTTTATATATATAATATACACAGTTTTATTATTGTTCACTTGTGGGTGGGTGGAAAAATTGTGGTTTATTTAAAATAGAATCAAAGTTTATGTGATATTGACTAACAAATCTACAATGTTTAATTGTTACATCAAGCAACTCTCTTTGTTCAAATAAATGAGAAACAAATTGAATGACTTGCAAGAGGTTTTTACCTCTCTGAGAAAGAAATATATCATGTTACAAAAGAAATGGGTTTGAAAGAAGAATGTTAGCATCTCTGATCACACTCTTCTAATTCTACCCTTACCTGGCCTTCTTACAAATAAGGCTAGATCCAAAAGGTAGGTGAAAGGAGTGAGGCTTAAAATTGGTGAAGTTCACTCTTGAATATGAACCAGTTATTTTATGAGTCTATGTTCATATCTTAGAGTAAGCCATTCTCTTATCATCATTAAGTCAGAAATGGCTGCAGCAGTGAGCAAAATGTGTGAGATACTTTTAAAATGACAGTACACATAGACATGCTTTAAGGCTACCAAATTGGTATTTCTTTGTCTAACCTTAGATGCTCCTCTGGTATCTTGAATTTGTGTATAGACAGAAGAGTAAAAAAAAAAAAAAAGCAACTAAAAAAGTGCTTCTAACATTTTCTTTCATTTTTCAGAAGGTAAGGTATAATTTACTCTGTCCACACTGAAGTTCGAAATAAACTGTTCTTTATAGAACTTCTCAACTTATAGATTGCTTGTGGGTAGTAGTCAAAATCAAGCAGAAAAATATAGGTGGCATTGAGTCTACTGTATCAATCTAATAGTTTGCTTCACAATATGGTTTCAAGAATATTGTACTTGGAAGTTGCATTACCCCAGAAATATATAAAGAATATTTTTGAGCACTAAGTATACTGTTACTGGGGTCTGTTTCATGAAGTGTTAATATAGCATGGGGAAGATAAAGTATTTCCATCCCATCAGATTCAAAGAATCATTGTTCAAATATAAATATCCAACAATTTCTCAGCTTGTATGCTATTTTGCCAGTTGCTTTTGCTGTCAGTTGTCTTTTCTTGTAAAAGATAAAGCTTTCTACAATAGCAAAAGTTATCTGCATAAAGTTTAATCTTACTGCATTTTCTTCCCTGTCTTGTGTGCTACATACTAATACACATGTCTATGGAACACATGATGATGATGAGAGAGAAAAGTTTACATTGGGATATTCTCTAATATTTTGAGCGTTAACAGTAAGAGTTAACCTTAATAGATCACAAGACTATTGAGAAAAATTCAGTTGCAGAAGGAAATCTGAAAGGACATTAAAAAAAGGAAGAAGAAGAAGAGGAAGAAGAGGAGGAAGAAGAAGAAGAAGCGGAAGAAGAGGAAGAGGAAGAAGAAGAAGAAAGAGAAGAAGAAGAAGAAGAAGAAGAAGAAGAAGAAGAAGAAGAAGAAG
>NW_012115488.1:8044567-8047378 GCF_000951035.1 Colobus angolensis palliatus | reverse complement strand
AGAAAAAGAAAGAAAGAAAGAAAGAAAGAAAGAAAGAAAGAAAGAAAGAAAGAAAGAAAGAAAGAAAGAAAGAAAGAAAGAAAGAAAGAAAGAAAAAGAAAGAAAGAAAGAAAGAAAGAAAGAAAGAAAGAAAGAAAGAAAGAAAGAAAGAAAGAAAGAAAGAAAGAAAAAGAAAGCAAGCAGGCAGGCAACAACAAAACCCTTGGAACAATTTCTTTTACTTTATCAAATGTTTTGTCTGTTTTAAAAGATTAGTGAGTCACTGTCTTTTTGTTTTGTTTTTATAAAGAAGTTCTGTTGACTTAAAACACTACTGCCAACATAGGCAGAAATACCACAAGTACAGTTGTATAACGACAGTACTTAAAGCAAAGAAAAACAATATTTCAGAGCTGTTCCTGCTATTGAAGTCTCCTGAGTTTTCACAAAACATTTCCAAGGACTCAGTTAGGGTCCAGAGGCTCTCCATGAGTTCTAGTCAGCCCAATGCAGCTCTACTGTGAAATGCAGGGAGGTGAAGGCTTGGCTTATATAGTGGTAAATGAAATAAATGATTGTGATTATTTGAATATCTTTCTCATGGGTTTTTCTTAGAACAATGTGTATTTGTAAAGCTGTGGAAAATTCACACACAAAAAGAATTTATGAGTATTATGTTGTGTTTTCATTTCTTTGACCCTGAATCAAGCAATTGTGTTTAATGCTTGTGCCTTTTGTTGTTGATGATGTTTGCTTTCAAGTTTGGATGCAGACTTCATAAAATAGAGAATAACTGAATTAATACCCAACTTAGTATGTGCTCTATGAAGCAAGTATTTAAGGAAAACTCTCATTCCCCTGCTGGATTGTGAGACTGACTAAGTCACAGATTGTGTCCTGCTAAGATATGCATGTCCTGGTGAACAGCAGAGTTCCTTGCACATAGCAGAATGATTGAACATTTGCAGAGTTAAAGTGGAATCCAATTGAATTAAAATGGCAGTAACACAGCATTTATTTGACAATTCTCTAAAACAGACAGCTGATAAATGGACAATTTGTGGCATCAAATGGTACCATTTATGAATTAAGATCTTGATGTGATTAAAGAAGTATGAATTTATATCTTCATGTTAGAAGATTCTAATTTTGTTAACTTAAATTTGTAGATACCTGTATAGTTTCTACATAATTGACTTAATTCTTCAGAGCTTTTCTGGAAACAACAATAATTATCATTCATTGGCTCTCAACCCTGTCAGGGCACTATATTAGATGTGATACACTTTTTTTTTACATTTTATTTATTTATTATAATTGATACATTTTTAATTGCACACGTGTTTATGGGGTACAAGTTTATAGTTCAATACATATCTATGTTGGATAATGATCCAACAAGGGTAGTGCATCCATTAGCTCATGCATTTATTACTTGTTTGTGGTGAGAATATTCAAAAGCCTCTCTTCTAGCAATTTTATATTATGCAATATTTTATTGTTCACTATACTCACCTTAATGTGCAATAGAACACCAAACTTTATACCTCTTATCTAATTATAGCTTTGTTTCCATTGACCAACCTCTCCCTATTCTCCCCTCATGCTGTTCTACTCTCTGTTTTCATGATAGATACTTTTTTCAAATTCCACATAGAAGTGAGATCAGGCAGTATTTGCCTTCCTGTCTGTGTCTTGCTTATTTCACTTGACATGATACCTTTCATGTCCATCCATGTTACCTTTCATGTCCATCCATGTTGTCCTAAATGACAGGATTTCTATTTTTTTTTTTTTTTTTGGCTAAATAGTATTCTATTGTATACATATACCACATTTTCTTTGCCCATGTATCTGGAGAGGAACATTTAGGTTGATTCCATAATGTAGCTATTGTGAATAGTGCTGCCATAAACATGGAAGTACAGATATGTCTTCAACATACTGATTTAATTTCTTCTGGTATATAGCCAGTAATGGGATTGCTGGATCATATGGTTGTTCTATTTTTAATTTTTTGAGGAAGCTCTATACTGTTTTTCATAACGGCTGTAGTAATTTACATTCCCACCAACAGTGCATAATACCTTCCTTTTTTCCACATCGTTGCCACCATCCCTTATTTTTTGTGTTTTTGATAACAGCCATTCTAATGGGAGTGAGCAGTTATCTCACTGTGGTTTGAATTTGCATTTTCCTAATGATTAGTGATGTTGAGCATTTATTTTATACACATGTTGGCCATTTATATATCTTCTTTTAAGAAATATCTATTAAGATATTTTGCCCATTTTGTAATCAAATTGGTTTAATTTTTTTGCTGTTGAGTTGCTTAAGTTCCTTATATATTCTGGATATCAACCGCTTGTTAGATGTATAGTTTGCAAACATTTTCTTCCATTCTCTAGGTTATCTCCTTACTATGAATAGTCCTCTTTGCTATGTAAAAGATTTTCAGTTTGATGTGATCTCAATTGTCTATTTTTATTTTGTTGCCTGTACTTCTGAGGTATTATTTCAAAAATATTTGCCCAGCTAATGTTGTGAAGCATTTCCCCTACATTTTCTTCTAGTAGTTTTATAGTTTCTTTGGGACTTCACATTTAAGTCTTTAATTCATTTTGAGTTGACTTTTCATATATGATGAGAGACTGGTGTCTAGTCTCATTTTTCTGCATGTGAATATCCAATTTTCCTAGCACCATATATTAAATAGACTGTCTTTTCCCAATGAATGTTACTGACATCTTTGTTGAAAATCGGTTGGCCATAGGTGTGTGATTTTTTTTCTGGGCTCTCGATTCTTTCCTATTGATCTATGTGTCTGTTTTT
>NW_012115488.1:7977299-8044307 GCF_000951035.1 Colobus angolensis palliatus | reverse complement strand
AACATACGTGTGCATGTGTCTTTGTAGTAGAATAATTTATAATCCTTTGGGTATATACCCAGTAGTGGGATGGCTGGGTCATATGGTACATCTATGTGTCTGTTTTTATACAACTATCATGCTGTTTGGTTGCTATAAGTTTGCAGTATATTTTGAAGTGAAGTAGTGTAATGCCTCCAGCTCTGTTCTTTTTGCTCATAATTATTTTGGCTATTCAGGTCCTCTGTGGTTCCATATGAATTTTAGAATTATTTTTTCTATTTCTGTGAAGAATGCCACTGGTATTTTGATAGGGATTGCATGAAATCTGTAGATTGCCTTGAGTGGTCTAGCCATTTTAACAATATTGATTCTTCCCATCTCCTCTTCAATTTTCTGGGATAGTCTGAGGAGAATTGGTATTACTTCTTTAAATATTTGATGGAAATCAAGAGTGAAGTCATTAGGTTCTGGACTTTTCTTTGATGAAAGACTTTTTTGTTATTAATTCCATTTCCTCACTCATTATTAGCCTGTTCAAATTTTCTTTTTTTTTTTTTTTTTTTTTTTGAGACAGAGTCTCACTCTGTCGCCCAAACTGGAGTGCAGTGGCCGGATCTCAGCTCACTGCAAGCTCCGCCTTTCGAGTTCACGCCATTCTCCTGCCTCAGCCTCCCGAGTAGCTGGGACTACAGGCGCCCGCCACCTTGCCCGGCTAGTTTTTTTGTGTTTTTTAGTAGAGATGGGGTTTCACCGGGTTAGCCAGGATGGTCTCGATCTCCTGACCTCATGATCCGCCCGTCTCGGCCTCCCAAAGTGCTGGGATTACAGGCTTGAGCCACCGCGCCCGGCCCAAATTTTCTAATTCTTCAGAGTTTAACCTTGGTAGGTTATATATATCCAAGAATTATTTCTTCTATGTTATCGAGTTTGTTGGCATATAGTTTTTGCAATAGTCTCATGATCCTTTGTATTTCTGTGGTATCACTTATAATGATTCCTTTTTCATGTCTTGTTTTATTTCAGTCTTCTCATTTTTTCCTAACCTAGCTAAAGATTTAATTTTATTTATAATTTTAAAAAAATTAATTTGTTGTTTTAGTGATCTTTTTTGTTCTTTTTAGTCTATTTCTGCTCTAAGTTTAATTATTTTCTTATTTCTACCAATTTTGGCTTTAGATTTTTCTTCTTTTTCTAGAGTTTGAGGTACATTACTAGGTTATTAGAAATATTTCTCCTTTATTGAGGTAGGTGTTTATCATTATAAAATTGTCCCTTGAAACTACTTTTGCTGTATCTTATAGATTTTGGCATGATGTGTTTTTCATTCTCATTTTTCTCAAGGAAATTTTAAATTTTCCTTTAAATGTCTTTATTGACACATTGATTGCTTAATAGCATGTTGTTTAATGTCCATGTACTGTTAAAGCTTCTAAAGTTTTTCTTGTTGATTTCCAGTTTTATATTATTGTGGTCAGATACTTGATAAGACTTTTGTCTTCTTATATTTGCTAAAACTTGTTTTGTGACCTAACATGTGATCTATCCTGGAGAATGTTCTATGTGCATGTTAGAAGAATGTGTATTCTTTAGCTATTGGATGGAATATTCTACAAAAGTTTGTTGGGTTCAGTTTGTCTATGGCTCAGTTTAAGTCTATTGTTTTTTTGTTGATTTTTCATCTGTAAGATCTGTTCACTGTTGAAAGTAGAGTGTTGACATTCCCTAACATTACTGTATTGTAGTCTGTCTCTTCTCTTAGTCTAATAAGATTTGCTTTACATATCTGGGTGCTCTGCTGTTGGATGACTGCTCACAATGTGTGATGGGATGAAAAATGTCCCTCCAAAAGATACCCAATGGTCAAAATCCCAGGAATCCATGCATGTTACTTTATATGAAAAAAAAAAAAAAGAAAAAGGATCTTTGCAGATGTGATTCAATTAAGGATCTTGAAATGGGGAGATTAGCCTGAATTATCTAGATGGGCCCTAATTGCAATAAGCATCCTTATAAGATGGAGGCAGAAGGACATTTTACATATAGAGAGGGAGAAAAAGAGAAATAGCAGGAGGGTGAAGGAGAGAGAAAAGAAGAAAGCATTGTGAAGACAGAGGAATATGAAAATGATAAGGTTACAAGCCAAAGAATTCCAACAGCCAATAGAAGATGTAAAAAGTGATAAATGAACTATTTCCTGGAGCTTCTGGAGGGACTATGGAAGGAGTGTGCTTGATTTTGGACAAGCAATACAGATTTCAAAATTTGGGCCTCTAAAATTACGAAAAAATAAATTGCTGTTGTTTTAAGCCATCAAGTTTGTGGCAATTTGTTACAGAATTCTTGGGAAACTAATGCACAGTTATAGCACTTTGGCAGTAATAATGTTAGAATTTGAACATACTATATTAGGATTCTACTGCTGTGTAACAAATTACAACATATTTGACAGTTTAAAAAATACCCATTTATCATCTCATAGCTCTGTAGATCAGACATTTAGGTGAAATTGACTGGAATATTTTTTGCTTAGGGCTGCACAAGGCTGCATTCGATGTGTTAGCATGGATGAGATCTTATCTGAAGGCTCTGGGAGAAATCCACCTAGGTAGGTTTGGCCCACCTCAATAATCTCCATATCTGAAACTCAACTCATTAGTAAACTTACTTAAATCTGAGAAATTCCTTTTATCACATGACGTAACTGCCAAGGAGTAACAACAGGATGCATTAATAGATTAGGAGTGCCATCTTACATTCTGCCAACTGTATTTGGTCTCATGACTCCAAAGTCCATGCTATATTATCTGTCATACCACACTGTCTTCCAAAGTACTTTGTCCAGAGTTCCTTAAAACAGGGGTTCCCAACTCCTGGACCATAGACTGGTACCAGTTTGTGGACTGTTAGGAAGTGGGCCATGCATCATTACCAACTAAGCTCTACCTCCTATCAGATCAGCGGTGGCATTAGATTATCCTAGGAATGTGAAACGTATTGTGAACTGCACATGTGAGGGATCTAGGTTGTGCACTCCTGATGAGAATCTAATGCCTGATGATCTGAAGTGGACCAGTTTCATCCCCAAACCAGCCCCCACTGCCCTGTCCATGAAAAAATTGTCTTCCAGAAAACTGGTCCCTGGTGCCAAAAAGGTTGGGGACTGCTGCCTTAAAGAACACCCACAACATCTCATTAATTATCATGTTTGTGTGCAGTGTTTGTCTTTGTAGCAAAATGTCTTTATACCTGTTTCTATTTAAACTAGCAGAGATAACTTGTGGCATTGTAGCACCACTTCTTGTCTTAAAATCCATCAATTATTTTGCACTTTCCTACCTAAACATCCATAAAAGCAACAGAATGACTCTCAGAGGAACAACAAAGAGAGTCATAGAAGTGGGAGATAAGGTTGTAGCAGACATTCGAACATTTTCCCAGAGACTTACAGCAACAAGATACATAATTGCCCCCAGCTGATATTCTGGCTAGATCCCTGAATTGCCTTTACCCATAAGATGTTCTCTACCTTTAGTTTGCCTTGCTTCTGATTACTCCCAGAAAGATTGCCCTGGGGTTACTGGAACCACTCTGCTCTTGTGGGAATCTACCTGGAATTGCCTAGGAGCTTATGTTTCTCTGGGGTGACCCACAGAGTCTCCCTGGGGTGGCTGGTAAAGAAACACAAAGCCAGTTTATTTGCCTTGAAACATGGCAAACTGACTTGTAGTTTATGCTCCACTGCTTTCTCTGGAAACGGGCTGAAGTCGGGATTTCACCTCCCCCCACACACTTTTTTTTTTTTTTTTTGATTCTGCTCCTTACCCATTTTCTATTGCACAATCAATTTCTCCTAGGAACCTGGCCTTCATAAATCACTTACACTTGAATCCTTGGCTGAGGGTTTCCTTCTGGGATGACCTGACCTCAGACATTAAATACACTTTGGGCACTTTTCTAGAGCCAGAAGCATTAAGGGCTAATAACTCTAAAAATCTCCACTTGGTAAGATTTTTTCCAGGATGTTTTGTGTAGATAGTAGCCAGGTCACTATCTGGCAGCCAAGTTCTATGCTGTCAAACAGATACCTCTCCTAAGAGTGAGAGTGTGTGTTGGCCAAACAGGCTGCTTGGTCTTTGTGCTTTTGGAAATATTCCTTAGAATAGCACAACTCAAAGACTTTTCCAGCACCTCTGGAGATAAACCTGTCTTTGGCCACTATGTGAAACCCATTGCCTAAAAGTGTGCATATAGTTTTTACTGGCTCCGATTAGCTATCTCTCTTATGTGTATACATGTAGTAACTGATTAATTTTAAGTACCTGTAGAAACTACAAGGGTGAGTACATAAATTCAAGGCCAGATGAGTTTTAAAAGGGCATTTTAAACATTATATTAGTTATTTCAAGTCTATAGTTGATTTGTGAGTGGGAATACAGAATACAAAATAATGATCCATGGATGGATCCACTAAGCCTCTTAACTGCATATTCAGGTGCACATGAATGGTGCTACAAGAAGAATCAGGATTCAAGATGAGAACTCGCATAAAATAAGGGAGTAGGAGGTTTAAAATAAGGTGCCAGGGTTGCTCAGCAGAGACTGTTGAGATACAGTCTGTCCAAGGATGAGGCAGTACTCAAGAGCTATGTAGAGTGAGAATTTTAAGAAATCCACCGGACCGGGAAGTCGCTGAAGACAGCGATGGCAGCTTTGGAGGCCTCGCTCTGGGACCGACCCGAGGCCACAGTGACCCCGCGGTAGACCGGACTTGGGTGACGGGCTCCGGGCTCCCGAGGGATGGAAGGGTCTAAGACGTCCAACAATAACACCATGCAGGTGAGCTTCGTGTGCCAGCGCTGCAGCCAGCCCCTGAAACTGGACACGAGTTTCAAGATCCTGGACCGTGTCACCATCCAGAACTCACAGCTCCATTACTTACCACAGCCCAGGCGAAACCAGGAGAGACCCAGGAGGAAGAGACTAACTCAGGAGAGGAGCCATTTATTGAAACTCGTCGCCAGGATGGTGTCTCTCGCAGATTCATCCCCCCAGCCAGGATAATGTCCACAGAAAGTGCCAACAGCTTCACTCTGATTGGGGAGGCATCTGATGGCGGCACCATGGAGAACCTCAGCCGAAGACTGAAGGTCACTGGAGACCTTTTTGACATCATGTCGGACCAGACAGATGTGTATCACCCACTCTGTGAGGAATGCACAGATACTCTTTTAGACCAGCTGGACACTCAACTCAACGCCACTGAAAATGAGTGTCAGAACTACTAATGCTGTTTGGAGATCTTAGAGCAAATGAATGAGGATGACAGTGAACAGTTACAGATGGAGCTAAAGGAGCTAGCACTAGAAGAGGAGAGGCTGATCCAGGAGCTGGAAGATGTGGAAAAGAACCGCAAGATAGTGGCAGAAAATCTCGAGAAAGTCCAGGCTGAGGCTGAGAGACTGTATCAGGAGGAAACTCAGTATCAGAGAGAATACAGTGAATTTAAATGGCAACAGCTGGAGCTGGATGATGAGCTGAAGAGTGTGGAAAACCAGATGCGTTATGCACAGATTCAGCTGGATAAGCTGAAGAAAACCAGTGTCTTTAATGCAACCTTCCACATCTGGCACAGTGGACAGTTTGGCACAATCAATAACTTCAGGATGGGTCCCCTGCCCAGTGTTCCCGTAGAATGGAATGAGATTAATGCTGCTTGGGGCCAGACTGTGTTGCTGCTCCATGCTCTGGCCAATAAGATGGGTCTGAAATTTCAGAGATATCGATTTGTTCCTTACGGAAACCATTCATATCTGGAGTCTCTGACAGACAAATCTAAGGAGCTGCCGTTATACTGTTCCGAGGGGTTGCGGTTTTTCTGGGACAACAAGTTTGACCATACAATGGTGGCTTTCCTGGACTGTGTGCAGCAGTTCAAAGAAGAGGTTGAGAAAGGCGAGACACGTTTTTGTCTTCCCTACAGGATGGATGTGGAGAGGAGAAAGGCAAGATCGAAAACACAGGAGGCAGCGGCGGCTCCTATTCCATCAAAACCCAGTTTAACTCTGAGGAGCAGTGGACAAAAGCTCTCAAGTTCATGCTGACGAATCTTAAGTGCGGTCTTGCATGGGTATCCTCACAATTTTATAACAAATGACTTTTTCCTTAAGGGGAGCTTTGCCTTACAGGCTTTTAATTTTGTTTTGTTTGCAAACATGTTTTAAATTAAATTTGGGTAATACTAAACAGTACATGTTTACAATACCAAAAAAAAAAAAAAAAGAGAAAGAAATCCACCTTGGTGCCCTAATGTCTCTTATATTAAAAATAAAAACAAAAAAAGAAAACCTTTTACATGGCAAAATGGATTATGCAGATGAAATTAAGGTTACTAAATTAGTTGACTTTAATTTAGGTTAATTATTCTAGTGAAACTCATCTAATCACATGATCCCTTTTTAAAAAGTTTCAGGTATCTGGTGCCACTTTGCCGGGACCCACCATCAAATTGCAATTCTTGAACACAAGGAAGCTATGATGGCTGGTCTAGAGCTTTTAAGTTCAAGCTCAGTTCCATGGAATAAATTCGTTACCTGAGCAATAATATTTTATATAATCAACTTCTGTCTTGGCCAGAGTAGATTATCATTTTATATTCGCTGAATGAAGGAGCTCCATATCCAACCAAATTTCTAAGAACTATTTTATCAAAACCTTATCCCTTTGAGGCAGACTAAGCAGAAAAGAATAGAGAAAGGGGACTAAGAATTCAACGTGGATAAGCAAAAGGAAAAGCTAACTCTATTTAGTAAACATCTAAAAATACCATCTTCTAGTGTCAATTGATGAGTACATTAGCACAGAGTTTCCTGTCAGGGTGCCATAGTAAAACCTTTAATGGACACTTCTTGGGAGGAGGTAAAAAGGAACATGAGAGTACTGGTATCATTTCATTTTCCAGAAAACTTAGGGAAGTCCTGAAATGTACCCCTTTGTAGTTCGTTTAGTGTTTACCAATTTTTGATGTTATACCCTCCAGTAAAATATGTGGATGTGCAAAAAAAAAAAAAAAAAAAAAAAAGATAAAGAGAAAATCATTTTTTTGAAACAAATAAAGTAAATCAGAGCAAAATGTTGGAATCATAACTTGTTAATTAGTGTTGAATAACTCCTTTTTGCTACATTTTCCAGCCATTTATCATTATAAGATTCACATTTTTTGTGCTATGTCATCAATTGAATACTAAACAACTCTAGGTTAAGGAAACTCTCAGTTTGAAGTTTACAGTTTGGTTTTTATTAACAGGTCAATGTAATTTGGTGGAAAGTTCTTTGGACCAAAAGTCAATAGACTTGTGTGGGCAAGTCACTCAGCCTTAATAATTTTGTTCTAAGTTCTTCATATTAAAATGAGAATAGCTAGTATATTAGCTTACTTTTAAGATATCTTGATTCTACTTAAGTCTGGACTTCTATTTTGGAGGAAATACCTTGCAGTGAATCATATAGACGCAAACAAACTAGAAAAACCATTTATGTTATAGCTAAAATTATATTGGTATGATTTTATTTCCTTACCTCTTGTGCTATTTACTCATTTTGTTAATTATGCCATGAGTTTTTTCCTTTGTCCCCATTCCATTATGTAGATTTGTTTGTTTTGTGTGACCACTTAAAATGCCTATTATTTTTTATATTCCCAAATTGTTAATTTACAAAAATGAAGTTGTTGCATTTCACTTTTTCTCTCTGTGTTTGTGCTTAACCTAAAAATATACCTTTAAGATTCATGCACTTTGCAAATTGTTCATTTAGTAGGCTATTATAACAGCTGCATAGTACTCTGAAGTACGTGTGTATCCATCACATTTTTTCCATATCCACTTCCTTGTGATGTACTACCAGATGTCTCCAACTCTAAAACAAAAACAATGCTGTCATCAAAATCCTCATATATATTCCCGAAAGAATTTACTTAGGGTATAATCCCAGAATCACGCTTGTAGGCTCACATTATATTTTTATATTTAATTTGAGTAAGTACTGTCAATTTACACTCAAAAATGACTGTGCCGGTGTAGAGGACTACGTGCTCGCAAATGAGAGGTTCCGGATAAGTCCTGCTCTTGCAAACGAAGCAGGGCGTTCCCGATAGGAGCCAGTTGCAAACAGCAGACCCTGGGGGCTTGTTTATGTGTAAACATCTTGAAAATCCAGAAAGTCGGGGAAAGGTCAGAAAAACAACAATGTGTCTTGTGCCTTGGTAACATTCCACAAACGACTGTATAAAATAAAGCAGAGCGTGTCATTGGGGCAGCCGCCATGTTTGTCTTGTCTTGTGTTGTCTTGTGTGTTCATTCCTTTGTTTAGGAAACAGGCGGACCTCAACATGCCAGTCTACAGACCAAGGGGTCCTGGATGCCTATATTCTCATCAACATTTGGCATTATCCAGCTTTCTAATTTTTGCCAAAGAGACATATTTACCTTCCATTTCTCTGACAATGAGTATGATTTACATAATTTTACCCTTTTGGTTTTTTTCTTTAAGTTGTCTTTTTATTTCTTGTACCCACTTCTTTTGAGACATCTTTTTCATGATTTTTAGAGGTCCTTATATAAATTTCTAGATAGTAGTTCTTTTACTCTTTTAAATAGTGCAATTATTTGGGCCTTTTGTAATACATTATTAATTTTGTTCAAGGTGTTTTTTTATTGAAGAAAACTTTATTGTGATAGATATAATTATTATGACCAATTTTTGCCTTAAGGTATGTGGTTTTAAAGTTTTATTTAAGAAGTCTTTTCATGTTTTCACGAAAGAAAGTTGTTCCTCAATAATTCTTCTATTAACTATACAGTTTTACCTCTAATATTAACAACTTGAATCCATCTCTGTACTGTTGTTATCTACAGAATCTACATTAAATGTAAAACAGAATTTATTTTATATATGTTTGTACTGACACTTTGTGATATTTTAACTGTTGCAAGTAAAAGTCAAATTACACTTATTTTACTCGTAGAAAGTTTTTGAACAATTCTACAACAGTGTCATAACTTATCCCATGCTGTTTTGCAATTGTAACTTTTCACTTTAATCTCTTTTACTCCACACCAACACCATTCCCATTCCCTGAGAGTCAGTCAATCCTATGAGTATGTACCCATCCTTATATGATGCTCTAGTTATAGCTTAACTGCCTTGTTCCTAAAATATTGCAAAATATTCTTACCTAGCCATAAAGCTCGATTTTAAGGACGTGCTCCAGAAGAACCCTCTTCAATTCTGCTCAGCTTTCCCTTCAACTCTGTTTTCCCCCAGCCCCAGCATATGGCCTTCAAATTGCCATTAATACAGGTGAGGTCTATTAGGGTTACATTTTCCCACACCTAGCCATTCTGTTAAGTCTTTCATTTTTGGTATAAACTTTGTGTCTTATATGTACAAGGGTTAGGCTTTTGAAATTCAATTAAGTCCAAGATCTTATAATTTTAACTTTGTTTTTCTGAAACCCAAAATGTTAAATAAAGTTTAACTTTTTGTTGTTTTTTGTTGTTGTTGTTCTTGTTCAGTTTTTTTTTTTCTTTTTTTTTTCAGGTAGCAACTATCGCTTGGTTGAAAATCACTGTGTCTGACTAAATGGTGAAGAGCTAGATTCAAAAAGAATACCAGGAACAAAATTCAGTTTGCTGAGTACATTAAAACGTGTACTGCTAAATGCTGGTCTCAAGGAGAGGGCTGAAGGTGGGTTAATTGAGATAGAGGGCAATACGTTTCAGGCCCAGGTTAGTCACCAGGGTAAAGAACACAGGAATCCAAATGGAACTAGGAATCCTTGAAATGGAATCAAGATAAGAAGCTTCAGATAGGATAACAAGGAGGAAGGAAGCTAAATGATGAAGTATACAAGGATTCAAAAGTAGCCTGGAAAACTGCTAGCACATTTAAGTGAACCCCAGAACCTTAGAGACAGAAGAACCATAAAGATTATGGATGCAAGGGGTCTTTAATATTATTTGATTTAGTATCCTGCCTTCAGATTGATAGTTTCCTTATCCATACTATAAGCAAAGTGACAGAGGCCCAGAGAAATGCACCTTTATTCTTAGCATGTGGGTGAGTGGAGGTAAGAAATGAGGTCTCCTTTGCTCCCAGATCAATCCTCTCAAGTATCATGATTTCCCTTCTAAGTCATAGTCACCTTCCCCTCAGCAAGTCAGCTTTTGAGTCAAGTCCTGGCAGGGAAACTAAATTGCATCTTAAGACTACTAAAATTTCTAACAAAAGGGTTAATACTAATTAACCATGATTATTCTCCCCACACTTTAACTTTTCTCATCCCCTACTAAATTCTAAGTGTTCCACCTTGCTCTAGCCAGACAGCTAACGTGCTTTCTTTTCATGAGTTTTAAAAATTTTTTCCTGAATCCTTTATACTTTCCAACTTTTCTTTCTCTTCCTATCTTCTTTTTTTCCTTCCCTCATTTAATGAGCATCAGTTGCAGTTTTGTACTGCAATTTAATGAGTTACGTATGAAGAATAGAGAAACAAACGATAGGTTTTTCCTTTCCCAAGGAATTAGTGTCTAATAATATTTTAATCGGAATTTATTCATAGTTTAAATTAGCACTACCAACCCTTTTCTGTAAAGAGTCAAATAACAAATATTTTAGCCTTTCTGGGCCAGACAATCTCTGTTGCAACTACTCAACTCTACCACTGTAACACAAAAGCATGAATAGGAAACAAACAAATGGGCATGACTGTATCTCAATAAAACATATTTACAAAAACAAGTGTGAGGCTAAATTGACCAGTGGGACATGTTTGCTACCATCTAGTTTAAATAAATATTTAAACAATATAAATAATATTATAAGAGAGATGTAAATAAAGAGATATAAGAGCCAAGGAGTCTCACCTCCTTTCTATCAATTCATGTTCTATTGCTCAATTGATCACCTTTGCAATATTTACTTTACATAAAATATCTTTATAGTATAATTCTCTTTCTTTCTTGATATTTTATAATGCTAATTACTTGCTACATATAATTAGTAAAACGTCCCCCTGCTAGATTATTCAATTGTGAACAATCTTGATGACATTTAATGAATATTATACTGGCCATGAATCTTTCTTGGCATAGTCTTTTTTTAAAGAAAGATTTGCTACTATATCATCATTATTCTTGAAGAATTAGCAATAGTATTTTATATGGCTAATAAATATCGTGAATCTAAAAACAAGTACTGTGAACAATTTATGGTATTCAGCCTTCATTATAGAAGAAAATGTTGAAAGAACATAAAAATAAATTAACCAATATGCTAAGATATGGAGAGTAATGCAAAGATATACTCAAAAGGACAAATGTACTTATCATTCTTTTCTCTATATTAGTTTAATGTATCTTTAAATTATGTTATGAAAAAAATGTATTAGGGAAAGTACTCCATAATATTAATACTAAGGTAAAAGATCAATAGCAATACTAACACCGTGGTTTTCTGCCAGGATGATTCTACCCCTCACAGTACATGTCTAGAAGTGTTTTTGGTTGTCATACGTGAGGGGACTATCACCAGCATCTAATGACTGGAGGCCAGGGAAGCCACTGGACATCTGGTGAAGCACAGGACAATCCCCCACAACAAAGAATTATTCAACTAAAAGGTCAGACTCAAGGCTGGGAAACCCAGTCAGCATTTTTGGTCATGTACTTTTCTTTTTTATAATATTAAACTTTCAATTTTGAGATAATTGTATATTCACATACAAGAAATAATACAGTGAGGTACAGTGTACCCTTTACACAGTGACCCATAATGATAATATTTTGCAAAACTATAGTACAAAACCACAACCAGGCTATTAACATTGGCACAATTAGCACATAAAACGTATCACAACAAGAATCCTTCATATTGGTCTTTTATAGCCACACCTGCTTCCTTCCAAATCCAAGACCATTAATTGTATGCTTCCACTTATATGAAGTGTCCAGAATATTCACCTCTATAGCTACAGAAAGTAGAGTAGTTGGTTATGAGGGCTGGGAGAAGAGAGAAATGGGGAGCAATCACAAAAGGCAATGGGGGTTCTTTCTGAGATGGTGAATATATTCTAAAATTAGATTTAAGTGATGGCTACATAACTTTGTGAATACACCAAAACCATCAAACTGTATACTTTATATGAGTGAGTATTAATATATATCAATATATCTCAATAAAGTTGTTAAAAACTAAAAATAATCAATTATCCATATATGCATATTTCTATTTCTAAACTATTTTGTTATTTGCTTAATGTGTACATCCCCTCACAATGACTATAGTCTTCATTGTTGTATTTTTTGGGTGTATTAAAATTAAATAGTGATTCCTCCAACATTATTCTTTTTCTTTAATTGCCTTAACTCTTCTGGTTCCCATGCATTTCTTATACATTTTTAAATCATTTTGTCAGTATCTACAAAGCTTCTGCAGGGGAATGATTATGCTAAATATATAAATTGAGGAGAAAACGTAGACATTTTCTTCTTTCAAGACTTCTAATCCATGGAAATGGAATCTCTGCATTTCTTTAGGTCTTCTTTGGTCACTATCATCAGCATGTGTAGTTTTTAGCATACAAATCTTGTACATGTTTTGTTAGATTTATATCTAAGTGTGTATATAAAGTTGGAAAGGAATTGTTATAAATGGTAAAAAATATTTTTCCAGTTGTTTAATAGTACATAGAAATGCAATAAATTTTCATGTGTTGACTTTGTATTTGTACCTTGAATCTCATTTACTATTTCTAGAAGGTTTTTTACAGATTTCTTAAAACTTTCCATGTCAACAATCACGTCATCTGTGAACAGGAACAGTTATTTCTTCCTCTCCATTCTGTGTATCTTTCATTTCTGTTTCTGGCTTTATTGTCTTGAGTTAAATCTTAATATAATGTTAAATAGAAGTCGTAAACACGGACATACTTTCTTGTTCCCAAACTTAGGGAGACAGTGTTAAATCTTTCACTATTAAGTATGATGTTACCTTTAGGATTCTTGTTAATGTCACTTATTAGGTTGAGAAAGTTTCCTTCTATTTCTAGGTTGCCCAGAGTTTGGTTGGTGGGTTGGTGGGTTGGTCGGTTGGTTCTTACCATGAATGAAGTTGAATTTTGTCAAATTCATTTTTTTCATTAATTGATAAAATCATGTGTTTTTTCTTCTTTAGACTATTAAATGGTGGGTTATGGTGATTTTTGAGTGATGAATTAACCTTGTATTCTCACAATAACCCCCAATTTGGTCATGATATATATAATTTATTGACATATGTAGAGGCTGTTTGCTTCTTTGTTCACAAAACGTTATGTATCTGTACTTTTTCTCCCTTTGTTCTTTCTGAATCTGGTTTTGTTATTGGGGTAATTTTCTCATCATAAAATCAGTTGGGAAATGTTTCCTTCCTTTTATTTTAAAAAAGAATTTCATAAAATTGGCATTATTTCTCTTTTAAATGTGTGCTAGATTTTGCCAGTAAAACCATCTGGGCCTAGAAAGTTCTTTTTCAGAAAAGTTTAGCCATGAATTCAATTTTGTAAAAGTAGCTATGTGAGTACTTATATCAGTTTGAGTGAATTTTGAATATACAAATCCATTTCAATAATAAGAGAAATGCTTTGCAAGCAATTGCTTCACTTAATCTAGATTAGCTAACTTATATACAGAGAGCTGTTTGTATATTTCCTTATTCTTTTAATAGAATAATAGAATTGTTATTATTGATACAGTAATACAGAGTCTGTAGTGACAGCCAACTTTTCATTTCTAATAATCACAACATTTGTCATACTGAGTTTTATTTGATCAGTTTGGTGAATCATTTGTTACTTATATTATTCTTTTTTAAAAATAAGCTTAGAGTGTCATTAATTTTCTCAATTTTTTTATGTTCTCAAATTTATTCCTGCTCTTATCTTTGTTATTAACCTTTCCTTATTCTTGTTTTGGGTTAACTTTTTTCCAATTTCTTTAGATGGAAATCTTGATTGTTGATTTGAGACATGTATTTTATTCTGATATAAGCACTTAATGATGTAAATATGCCCCTAAGTACTGCTTTTGCTACAGAGTTCAATTTTTGATACGTACTATTTTAATTTTTATTAGGGCTAAAATAGTTCCACATTTGCTTTGAGAGCTTATCTTTGACTCATCTCCAAGTGTTTGAAGATGTTCCTTTCCTTTTTCTTCCATTGATTTCTAATTTAACTCCATTAAAGTCAGAGAGCATACTCTACATGATTTAAATTCTTTTAATGTGTTAAAGTTTATTTTATAATACATGGTATGATATATTTTGGTGACTATTCCGCATACATGTAAAAGGATTATGTGCTCTGTCAAGGCGCAGTGAATTACAGCTGTAATCCCAGTGTTTTCAATGCCGTGGCAGGGGGGTTTCTTGAGCTCAGGAAGTTTGAGAGCAGGCTGGGCAATAAAACAAGACCCCATCTCTACAAATAATAATAATAATAATAATAATAAATTTTAAATTAGCTGGTCATTGTGGCAGGCACCATAGCTACTTGGAAGGCTGAGGAAAGAGGATTACTTGAGCCCAAGATTTCAAGGCTCCAGTGAGCTATAATCAGGCCACTGAACTTCAGGCTGAGTGATAAAGCAAGATTCTTCCAAAAAAAAAGTATATTCTTTTGTTGTTAGAGTGTTGTATAAGTATTTATCAGATTTAACTGGTTTATGGTACTATTCAGTTACCCCAAATTCTCACTGATATTCTGTCTGATAGTTTTATTGATTACCAAAAAGAAGGAATATTGAAGTGTCCAACTGTCATAGTGAACTTACCTGTTTCTCAGTTCAGTTTTGTCAGTTTTTGCTTCCTGAATTTCAGAACTCTTGTGAGTGCCTATACATTTTGAATTAGTACATCTTCTTGGAGAATTAACTGGTTTTTTTTATTATTATGCAATGCTTATATTTATCCTTGGTAATTATATTTGTTCTGAATTTTATTATCTGTGATGTGAATATAATCACTCTATCTAGTTTTCTTTTGATTGACATCTATATGGTATGTTTTTTCCGTTCTTTTTTTTTTTTTTAAGATGAAGTCTCAGGCTGGAGTGCAATGGCACAGTCTTGGCTCACTGCAACCTCCTCCACCTCCTGGATTCAAGCGATTCTCCTGCCTCAGCCTCCCAGCCTGGCTAATTTTTGTATTTTTAGTAGAGACAGGGTTTCACCATGTCGGCCATGCTGGTCTTGAACTACTGACCTCATGATCCACCCGCTTCGGCCTACCAAAGTGCTGGGAATACAGGTGTGAGCCACCGTGCCCTGCTCTTTTCCGCTCTTTTACTTTAAATCTAAATATATCCTTATATTTGAAGTAAGTTTCTTGTGAAAAACACATCCAGAACAAACAAGATGTATTTATCTTCTATGGAGACAAGTCCAGGATCTACAGTTAGGAAGCTGGAGACCCTCAAGAGCTATTGGTGTAGTCCCAGTCCAAATTCAAAGGTCTGATAAACAGGAAAACTGATTTTTATGGACTGGACTGAGTTGCATCTCCCCAAATTCAGGTGTTCAATCCCTAACCCTCAATGTCATGATATTTGGAAATGGGGCCTTTGGAAAGTAATTAGGCTTAGATAAGTTTATGAGGATGGGCCCTTATGATGGCATTAGTACTGTTACAAGAGGAAAGATCATCGAACTTGCTTCTTTTCTTTTTTTCTCTCTCTACCATGTGAGAAGACAAGAAGACAGCCTCCATCTAAAACCCAGGAAGGGAGCTCTGACTGGGGAACAAAATCAACTGGCACCTTGATCTTGGACATTTCTGCCTCCAGAACTGTGAGAAATAAATTACTATTGTTTAAGCCACACAGTCTATGGTATTTTTGTTATAGTAGCTTGAGCTGATTAATAAACTAATGGTGTAGTTCTAGTTCAAGTCTTCATGTCTGAGGACTAGAAGAAACAATGGTGCAGTTCCATTTAGAAAGCTGACAAGCTCTAGAGGTAGGAGGAACCAGTGTTTCAGTGTTTTTTTTACTCAGTATATATATTTGTATTTTTTGTAGACACAGGATTTTGCCATGTTGGCCAAGCTGGTTCCAAACTTTTGACTTCAAGTGATCCACCTGCCTCAGCCTCCCAAAGTGCTGGGATTACAGGCATGAGCCACCACGTCCACCTATGTTGTACTGACTTATATATTATACCTACAAATGTTGAGAACCTTTTCTAAAATGCTTTAATTTTTCTTTTAACTATGAAAAGTATTTTAAAACTGAAGAGGAGATGTATACGTAGTCTATTATATTTATTCATATATTTATCATTTCTGTTTCTTTACTTTGTTTCCAGTTGTTTTGAGCTTCTGATCAAATTTTCCCGCATTGTGAAGAATTTATTTTCACAATTATTTTAGAGCAGGCCTTCAGATAATGAATTATCTTAGTTTCCCTCCACTTCGGATGTCTTTATTTCATCTTAATTCTTGAAGAATATTTTAACAGGATACAGAATTCTAGGGTGATAGTTCTTTTCTTTTTAGCATTTACACTTCCCCTAGCCACCATGGATTCAGATGAGATTTTCACAATCATTCAAATCATCATTCTTCTCCAAGTAGTACAGTATTTTTCTTCAGCTGATGTCAAAAACTTTTCTTTGTGCTTGGTTTTCAACTATTTGATTATGATCTGTCTGGTCCTGGATTTATTTACATTTATCCTGTTTGGCAGTTACTGAGTGCATTAAAGCTATTGATTTTTAAAAATTATTATTTGAGACGGAGTGTAACTCTGTCTCCCAGGCGGGAGTGCAGTGGTGTGATCTCGTCTGACTGCAAGCTCCGCCTCCCGGGTTCACGCCTTTCTCCTGCCTCAGCCTCCCAAGTAGCTGAGACTACAGGTGCCCGGCACCATGCCCAGCTAATTTTTGTATTTTCAGTAGAGACGGGGTTTCACTGTGTTAGCCAGGATGGTCTCGATCACCTGACCTCGTGATCTGCCTGCCTTGGCCTCCCAAAGTGCTGGGATTACAGGCGTGAGCCGCGGCGCCCGAACTAAAGCTACTGATTTTTATGTTTTATCAAACTTAAGATGCCTTTGGCCATTATATTTTTCAAATATTTCTTCGCACCACACTCTTTTGCTTCTCCTTCTAGAACTTCAATGACATGAATGTTAAAACTTTTGTTATTGTCCCACAGGTCAGTGGGATTAGGTTCATTTATTTTCCAATTAATTTTCTCTTCACTGTTTGAAATGGATAATTTCTAATTATCTATCTTCAGATTCACTTATCTTCTACTTTGTCATCTCTATTCTGCTATTGGACCTCTTCAACAATAATGAGGTTTTTCTTATTCCCATTTGTTAATTTTTAGTTGTAAAATATATTTTGCTATTGTTTTGATCTATGACTTTGTTGAGATTTTCTATCATCGTATTCATTTCAAAGAGTGTTTGCCTTTACTTCTTGTATCATTTTTATAATAGCTATTTTAAAGTTCTTGTCAGATAATTCTGATTTCTATGTCATCTGGCTGTTGGTAATTATCTTCTCCAATGACATTAAATATTTTCATGGTTCTTCCTATGCTGAGACATTTTGAGTTGTGTTCTAGACATTTTAAATATTATGATATGATTGTCTTAGGTCATGGTTAAGTCCTAAGAAGAATGTTGATATTTAGTTTAGCAGGCAGTCAACTTAGTGAACTCAGTCCCCAAGTTCTGCCTAGCCTTTTGAGGGTTGTGGTTTTAGTGTCAGTTCCATTTCCAAAGTCTTTGAAATGATGTTTATATCTTTCTATGTTTGCTACACCCAGTGGCCAGTCTGAGATTTTGGTGTTGCTCTATGTGTTATTTCTGTTTCCAGAGTTCTTAGTATAATATTTAGTGTCAGATTCATGTGCACAAATTTCGGGGGTGAGACCAAGAGTTTGTTAGCAACTTAATTTGTTGTCTTCCCAAATTTCTCTCTCTCCCTTGAAGTCCCCAGTAATTTCTGTCCAGAAAGCTGAAGATTTCATGATCCTTCTCCACTGTGCACTTTCTATTACTGCAGCTTCATCCAGGGCCAAGCAGCAGGAGGACAGAGAGATAAAAAAGAAACAGGGATTTGCCCTTCCCCCTTGAAGCTACAGCTCCTATGGCTGGAGAGGAAGGTTATCCTCCCTCAGAGCAGTAAAGCATGTCTCTTGTTGTGACACTGTTGCTAACAGGACACTCCTATCCCACAAGTCTGAACCAGAGAGTTTCTTTTGGAGCTTTCTCTATCTATGCTAATGCCCACTTCCAAGTTTCAGGATGCGTTGGGTCCAGGTCAGGGAGGGAAAAAACATGCATGGTAAACTCAACACTAGTGGTTGATTCCAAATTCTAGTATTCTCCAATTTGTCTGCTATTTACTTTTCATAGTCCTTAGACAACTACTCAGTGCATTCTCTCGAAAATTAATACCTGTATTCAATGATAGATAAGGATGAAGTATGCTTACTGTGTGTTGCTCAGAATCAAAAACCATGGTTAAGTTTTGAAACCAACCTTACGACCTGTTATATATGGAACTATGCAATACTAAAATGTGCCAAACTGGAATTTTCTTTAAGCTGTGGTAAGTTTGCTCTTTGTTTTAATATAAGATCCTTAATATAAGATTATTTACTATAAATATAAGCTATTTATAAAAACCCAGATCCAATTTAGTTATGTAATTCAAGAAATATTTATAGAACAGTTATTTTAAGCAAGGCAATTTACTAGGCACTACATGGTATAATGCTATTTCACCTGGTGTCAGGGGCAAAACCAGTTGTGTGGCAGTATAGAAGTCAATATATAATAGATTCCTCATCGTTAGTATGACAATTCTTTCACTTGGAAAGATACAGCCATATTTGTTATCTTACTAATTTTAGCCTTGTGTCCTTAACTCAGCAGGCAGTCATGTTTATAATACTAAGAAAAATATTATTTTGACAGATTGATAAGCAATTTCTTCAAAACTCTGTGTTAGGCCTATTTTTCATCAAATTGTTGAAAAGTGTTCATATTTTACCTCCCTGATCCATGACTCTATTTTGGTATTCAATTATACAATTCAGCTGCTTCCTTCTTAAGGAGTGGGAAGCTGAGTCATCTTTTGCTGTATCATTAAAGATTATTTTCCTGAACTATTGTGAATATTATTAATTGGTTTATTTACTAGTTTTGTGAAAAATATTAGCAAATTCAACATGTGAGCAGTCTTTATTAACCAAGACTTCAAAAACCAGACAAAATAAACAAAATCCTTAGGAAGATTTCTTGATGAAAGCAACATAGATTTTTCTTCTTATCCGAATATTTAGAACTACTTTTTGGCTTAAAGATGAAAAAGGCTATTATCGGGAATCAATAACTGGAAAATAACTGATGAATTAGAGAATGACAGTAATATTCAATATGCTGGTGTTATTGCCAAGTCTGACGTTATTAAAGCAAAGTTCTGCCCAGAGGAAGTATAACAGTATGTTAAACAAAAGTCTCTGAATGATTTAGAAATAAAATATGGGCATCTGTAACTAAGGAGTTTGTTAAGGCAATAGATGTCTTTCATTATAAATTGAGAAGGTTAAACTTTCCCCAAACTATGTCCCTTGGGAATGAGAAGACTTTAAAATCAAATAGATCAGAATAAAAATCTGTCTGTAATTAATTCTGGTTTTGAAATATTGGCCAAGTTTCTTGGTTTCTCTAAGTCTTGGTGTATTCATCTATAAAATGGGGATAATAATAAAATTTAATTCATAGTGTTGCTATGAGGATCAAATAATATAAGAAGAAAGCTTAATGCCTGGCACATAATACCCAATAAATGGTCATTATCATTGCTAATAATGATAGAGCTCAGTATGTTTTCGACACAGAGAGATTAAATCTTTAAGAGTCATGGATATCTCTGGGGAAATATCTCCATGAATCATGTATGTGGCAATGTGATTTCTTTATTTTAAAAATCTTTTTATCATCTTTATGGAGCAAGGTATGGTATGTATGAATTCTGAGGTTTCCAGAATTCCTTAATTAGAAGGGACACCAGTCCAGTGAAGTTGTGTTTCTGTCCATTCATACTATTCCCTGCAATGCTTGTTAATTAAGTTTCTCTTTACTCATTTATTCAATTGACCAATGAATACCCCAAATGCCACGTATATTAGGCACTTTAAATAAATAAACGATGAATACACAGCCCTTATCTTTGAAGGATACCCAATCTGTGGCAGGAAGATATGCACTGACAAAAAAGTTTCAGTGGTAAACTGAAGACATTTTGTATCTGCTCATGAGAACCAACTACTAACAATCCAGGAATCCTGCAAGCTGGTTGTTGAACACTGACATAACTAAAAAATTAAATTGTGTAAACTTAAAATTAAATAATTTATATTAAAAATGCAAGTAATAAATATCAAAATTCATCACTTGAACATTATTTTACTACAGCATTCATTATTATTTTACTACTATCTATGCTTTTGAGTTTATTTACATTTATTATTTCTATATGCTGAAAATCCTATGTAATGCTTTCCTACTGCACATCTCATTCCAGTTCTACATTTTGTTATATCATGGTGGTTGCTTGAAATCAACCATGTTAGATTACTTGCACCATGGAATTTGGCAAACATGGCAAACTAGGGCTTTTTTCCCCTCAAGCTATGTATGTTAGACAGTTACCCAGCATAATATTGAAACTAACTATAGCACACTGCTATATGTGTCATCAGAAAGTAATGACTTGCTGTAGGAATACGAATGACGTGAGCAATGAACCCCTGATTGTAGAAATCAAGAAAGGCTTCATGGAGAAGTAAATGTTTGAATTAACTTTAGAAAAAAAATTGGCACTTTAACAACTCCAAGGAATAGAAAGGGTCTTAGAAAACAGTGACAGACTATATTACTGTTCTAAGGTATTCAGTCCCCCTTCTTGTTTTAGATCACTTTCATTGCTTTTTGACTTATTACATATTTACTATGAACAACACTGTTAAGTTCTTCATATATATAAATGCATTTAATTCTTACCAAAAAGAAAAAGAAAAAACAACTATGAGGTAACTATTACAATATTTAATTTTAACAAATAGAAATCTTAAGCACAAATAAGTTAACTTACCCCTGATCACACAGCTGCAAAGTGTGGTTAAGATTTCAGCTTTACTCCTTATCACTAGGTCATCCTCCCTCATTCATACTATTAATATTCTATGAAAGGGCCAAGACATTCAAACTGTGAATAGAGCGCTCTTTTCTTTCTAAGGGCCAACATGTCCTTCTTTTTTAAAAGGACCACAGTGTTGCTTTAATCTGGGGAAATTTCTCTTTCATTTTAAGAGATGCATCACTTTTCAAATCACTGCTAGCTCTAATAAAAACCAGCTACTTACAAGATCTCTTTTCGGGGGGAATAGGGTGCTATTTTGTTTGTTTTGTTTTATTGCTTTGGCTTAAAATGTTCTCTTCAAGAATGCTGGAGATTAAACATTATTAATTTGCTAAAGATCCATACTGTTAATACGATTATAATACTTGCCAGGGGAAGAATCAATTTTTTGAAAGAGAGCTACCATCTTCGTGTTCATTTCAACAAATTAGAATCTAAGGTGCTTTCTTATCAAGAATGTGTACCATCTTGTTGAACATTTCCTTCACTTTAGTTTAGCTTTCCTTAGCATCTCCTTCACTTCTTCACCCTCCAAACGTTCTTATCCCTCACATTATCTAAATTGATACAGGGTAAAATGGTATTTACTAAGGTGAAGCATGAACAAGAACAGAGTTTTCCAGAAATTTTTTTCTTTTTAGAGCAAAATTATTTTTATGTAGGAGTTATTTCTATCTTTGAGACTTGCCACCTGATAATGAATGGAAGTTTGTTGAGAGTTTACATATATCCGTACTACATTTCACTCACTGAGCTTTCTTTAATATAAACAAACATAGAATTTAGGAATTATGCTAAAGAAAAAATACTATAAATGATGGAATAACTTGTCCTGATGATTAAATTTAGCTCTAAGTATTCGGTTTAGAAAACTATTTTTAATATCTCTGTTTTCAAAATTGGCCTAGTAGAAGACACTAACCTCTTTTATTTCTTTATAAGCTCACATCTTTTTCAGTCATATTTTATGTATACATACACACACAGACACACACACACACACATGAAAGTGCACTTTATTTTTTATTCAATTGTTACTTTAGCAGTGTCTGCAATTAAGAACCAGCTTACTAAATGAACTGTAATTATTGCAAATTGTGGTAAGCACCAGTAATTAAAATGTTGCAGTAGTGCTAGCCAGCTTTGCAACATGCCCTTTGAGAGAAGCATAAAATGATATTATGTCTTTAACTGGTATTTGTATTACAGATGAGAAAACCTGGAAATTCAGACCTTTAGAATCCTTTGGCTGAGACTTTAAAGCACAATGGGAAGTGGGGATTAACAGTTATCCAGTGAATTCAAACTGGGAAGATAGTCAATTTGGTTAATTCCACAGTGAAAGTGGCTTATTCTTTCAAATGTGCAATCTTTAGGGCATAAACATACATGGCTTCCCCATGGGGGAAAAATTGAACAATAAACCCTAATCTCTTCTTTGTGTTTTCAGGATGCTAATAGTGAGCCTTCTGGGTACAAAGGCAGGAGGGAACTCCTTCAGTACACACCCATCTTTTGAAGATCCTCACCCAGCTGCTATCCCCAGTGAACCCTCCAGCTGTGTAGTCATTTGGCAGGGTGCACTGTTACGCATAACTTAAAGCTATGTGTGTGTGACTCTAAAACAAGTGGTGAATACAGATTGTCCACATGAAAACCCCCAAATGATCTGCAAGTGAAAAAAAAAATGTAACCAATGATTTGATGACCATGAAAATGGCCCAAATTTCAGATTTAGCTTTGGCTGACCCTATCCATCACCAACATATTTATTTGTTTCTTTTCTGCCTTTGCTCTAGGTAATCCAAAAATGCTATCTGGTTAACCAAAAAGTTGTGACTTAGAGAAATATATGCTAATATGGATTATCATATATTGACTAATATAAATAACATCAACAGCTATGTAAAAACAGAGCTAATGAATAAGTACTGTGTTTTATAAGATCTAAGTATAAAGTTCTACATAAAGTTCTCAGAGACTATAGAGGCCTGGGGTAAGGAAAAAGTAAAGTCAGGAAATAAGGTGAAGAGCAGATATTTGCCATACTATGATGCTGAAACTATTTGGGTCAACAAAAACATTCCAAGAGCAGAAACCAATGGATAGGATTTCTGGTCTTGGCTAGCACAGATTATTGGATATGGGAATAATCTTCCCACCATAAACATTTGTGAATCTAAACAAAATATAAAAATCAACTGATTTGAGACATCGTACAACAGAAAATACCAAGGATTTGATTGTTTTTTAACTTTTAAGTTCAGGAGTACATGTGCAGGATGTGCAGGTTTGTAACATAGGTAAACTCATGTCATGGGGGTTGGTTGTACAGATTATTTCATCACCCAGGTATTAAGGCTAGTATCCATTAGTTATTTTTCCTGATCCTCTCCCTCCTCCCAACCTCCACCCTCTGATAGGTCCCAGTGTATGTTGTTCCCCATGTGTCCATGTGTTCTCATCATTTAGTTCCCACTTATAAGTGAAAATATGTGGTATTTGGGTTTTTTGTTCCTGTGTTAATTTGCTAAGGATGATTGCCTCCAGCTCTATCCACGTCTCTGCAAAGGACATGATTACATTATTTTTTATGGCTGCATAGTATTCCATGGTGTATATCTACCACATTTTCTTTATCCAGTCTATCACTGATGGGCATTTGAGTTGATTACGTGTCTTTGCTATTGTGAATAGTGCTGCAATGAGCATACATGTACATGGGATTAATGGGTTGAATGGTATTTCTGTCTTTAGGTCTTTGAGGAATTGCGGCACTGTCTTCCACAATGGTTGAACTAGTTTACACTCCCACAAGCAGTGGATAAGTGTTCCTTTTTCTCCACAACCCCACCAGCATCTGTTATTTTTTGAATTTTTAATGATAGCCATAATAAAAGGGAAACACCCCTAATTAGCTTTACATTCATCCCAGAATTCAAACTGAGGATATTTTCCACATTACAGCATGGGGAACTAGAGTTCAAACAGACAGCACTGGTCTTTCCAGGCAGAAAAAAAAAAAAGGCAATGGGCATTTGGGAATACTGAAGTGGCCAAAATATGTAAAGTACTAGAAAGCAGAGAACAACATAGAGAAGGCGCCTCAGACATTGGCAACAAAGGTCCCCTTCAGTCATTGGCCAAATAATAAGCTGTACATACACAAAGCCTGAGAAACCAGTTACTGAGGGACTGTGAGATGAATTGCAGAGGGTACTCAGTGCTAAATAGGTTGGAGTGAGACTACTTACCAACAAACCCAATTATTCTATTGAGATACTAGAAAGGCCTTAATGGTAGGTCAAGTCTACTCCTAAAGTAAGGGATCTAGATCAGTTGTAACAAAGCCTGAAAGTAAGCCTCAACAGTATCAAGTTGAGCTGCCAACAAATTGATTGCCTGCTAGAGCAAATCTCAACAATTTAAAAGAAGACAGTATAATTTATATTGTAAACAATATAGTATCCACAATATGCAAAATTCAATAAAAATCTACTAGATACACAAAGAACAATTTTAAACTGTAACTCATAGCCAGGAGAATTTGAGTGAATAAAAACAAACTCATGCATAAACCAAATATTGGAAGAAGCACACAGTGACTTTAAAATAGCTATTATAGGCTGGGCGTGGTGGCTCACGCCTGTAATTCCAACACTTTGGGAGGCCAAGGCAAGTGGATCACAAGGTCAGGGGATCAAGACCATCCTAGCTAACATGGTGAAACCCTGTTTCTACTAAAAATACAAAAAATTAACCAAGAATGGTGGCAGGCACCTGTAGTCCCAGCTACTCGGGAGGCTAAGACAGGAGAATGATGTGGACCTGGGAGGCGGAGCTTGCAGTGAGCTGAGATTGCACCACTGCACTCCAGCCTGGGAGAGAGAGTGAGACTCTGTCTCAAAAAATATATATTGTAAATATATTCAAGGACTTACAATAAAAAGATAACATGTGAAATGATGGGAAATCTCAACAGAGAAATACAAAGTAGGAAGAGAAAACAACAAGTAGAAATTTTAAAACTGAAAAATAATATAATTGTAGTAAACATCTCAAATGCATGGGCTTAACAGCAGAGTGGACATTGTATAGGATCAGCTAATAATAACTGTCTAAAGCACACAGAGGAAACCACTGAAACAGTGAATTAGGGCACAGTGTCAAGTGGTCCAATACACGTGTGATAGGATAGGAGACAGGAAATGACAAAAATAATCATGGTGAAAAAAATCTGAGCACTGCTCAGCTTTGTGTGGGAGGAATTGACTAGAAAGGAACATGAAAGAACTTTGGGGGAAGACAGAAGTATTTCATACACAATTGTATATATTTGCCAAATTTCATTGAACTATATACTCTTACAGTCTGTTCTTTTTATTGATTGTAAATTATATCTCAATAAAAAAGAGAAAAAATCTGAGGGATAATGGCCATCAGTTAGTATCATTACCTGATCTAAGCACCAAAATACTGGCAATTACCTTGTCATTCATGAAATCTTGTATAACTTTAGCTCTCACTTTAATAAACTGTTAGTTTCATCTCCTCCCTTTCTGCTTTTTTACAGCCTCTTTCAGTGATCCTTTTCTTCATCCCACTGTTAAACATTCATGTTTCTAAGTTTTTGTCCTTTTCCATATTTTATCCCTACTTTATGTATTCTTTCAAGGTCTAGGATATGCACAATGCAGGTGTTTAGCATTTGAGAGATTGATGAACAAATGGACATATAAATGAAGAGATTGGTGGGTGGATGGATGGATGGATGACTAGCTAAATAATGATAGGATACGAGTCATTCAGTTGGCTCCTAGCTATCCAATCATTCAATTCATGTGTCAAGTACTCTTCCGGGTACTGAATATACAATTTTGAACAAAGCAAAAACAAACAAACAAAAAAATTCTGTGTTCTAATGTTTACATCATAATGTTTGTAGTAAAATCTTGGTTCAACTGTTAGACTCACACAATTTCTCAAATAAGGGCATACCTACCTTCAGTTTGTACCCTCTAAGTCAATGTCAGAGTAAAATTACTAAGATTTATGTATGATTTGTTACTTCTATATCAAATCTTTTTGATATTTAATGTCCATGTGTTTATGCACACTTTTTGGCGTGTTCAACCACATCTTACCTTTACATTCTATGTCCTAGTCATATAACATTTTTGCTGTTCACCACTCTCACTGTGTATTTTCACATAAGATGGTCATTCAGCCTAGAATGTCTTCTCTCCAACTGCCACCCTCAATGTCACCTATCACAATTCTCATTCATTTTCCAAGACTGCTTAAGAGGTCTCATTGACATTTTCTTGACCTTCCAGATAGTATTAAGGTTTTCTTCTTAAGGGTTCTTTTCAGTCCTCCCTAGTTCTCTGTGTATCGGTTTGTGTCTGTAAGCTGGGTGTTGGTACAGGTTACCCTGCCATAAACAAAGCATGCAACAGACATGTAAGAAAGAATATAGTAGAAAAAGTAGGGGTATTTGGTATAATTACCAAATAAGGCACTGGGTATCTAAAAAATCAAATTCATGAGGGAGCAGAGGGTAGAGTAGAATGTAAGGAAACAGAAGTAGGATCTTTGTTTCCTACTTTGCTAGTGTTCTAAGCAAAGACCTCCGAGGACAGTCTGCAGCCAGCTACCGGGTATAACAGGCTGGGCTCCTCATCCATACCCAGGTCCAAGGGATAGATGAAGGAGCACCTATACCTTTCAGTGTGGCGCACAAAATGCCTACAAACCAATAACTAGCTGACCAAAATTTTTACAAAGATCATTAATGACCAAGAACACTGGGAATGAGGAATACTTTTTGCCTCAAACACAGAAAACTCATGACAAATTTTGACTTCTACTGAATCCTCAGCAGGCCACAAGAATAGTGGTGTTACCATTGAATTGGCTATGTAATATAGGCTGCCGATATGGACTAGTTTGGGAACATAGGCTGATACCTTCTCTCAAAAGGAGTTTGTTTTATTCGTTGTAGTAAGCCTGTTTCTCCATTTAGGCAATGAGCCCCTCAAAGGCCATGTTAAGTTCTACTCTACATCTACTACCATGGATGGCTTATTGTAGGCACTAAAAATTGTCTTTTAATAATAAATTAACAGTTTCCTGCAAGTAGAACAGTATTCACAAAAAGCTTTCTTTAGTCCTTACACATTCATTCTTTGTTTGAAATTGTGATAAGTTTTGTTGCCATGATAACACATTGCCAATTAAAATTTTGTTGAGAAAATAAAGATGTCACATTCAAATACCAAATAAATAGGTCACCTCAAACTCAATTAATAAGCTTTATAGTGCATAGACAAATAATCTTTCTTTATTCTATTTTTTCATATCATAAATGATTATTTTAATATCATTTATAATTATTATCTAAATGTACAAAGTCATTTTTCACCCATGATAAGTGGAATGGACTTCCTAGACATTTCAAAGCAGTTCCCATGGCATTCAGTAGCACACAGATTCAAGGAGGTATTAACAGATTCATCACATGAAAATAAATTAGCCATCCTGATCTCTCTCAAAGATTCTCAATGCATCCTTCCTTACTAAAGGCTCCAAGAAGTCTATGTGGGGAGAGGTTGAATTTTAACTCACAGATCTCCAAACAGTTTATCACAAAACACTTCTTTTATGACAAATTATCAACCTTTGGAGCACTGCTTGCTGAGGATAACAGTTTAAGGGATTTCTTCTGAAAAGTAATAATTGTTTTCTTCTAGGAAGACATGGAAATATATATAGTGAAATTATAATAGACTTTGGAGTTAGAAGCCATAGGTTCAAATCACCCAAACTAGTTATGACTCTGTCATTCTGGAAAAGTTATTTAACTTATCTGAAGATTATAAAGACTGTCTCACAGCTATAAACTGCTCAATAAATACTGGTTTTATTTTTCTCACTTTATAACACCTCCCGTATTCTGATATTGGACCAAATACCGGGCTGTGGGCCCAGCTGGGGTTAGCATCCTTTAAACAATTGGTGAGTCTAGCTCGTAGCACCTGTTCTTCTCGTGAGCCAGGTGGGGCATAGTGATATTGAGACTAGCAAAAGATAAGTGGGGAAGTGGTTATTCCACCCACACATTCTCACATGTTGCAAAATGCAGCTGGTGATTATTCTCTCAAGAGAAGTCTACTAGCATGAATGCCAATGAAAATAAGTCCTTGGGTCCTGTTTGGCACGTGCGCCTTAATTACTGACCACCTACTCTAGGGAGGTCAACAAGAAAGAAGGTCTCTTCTTTTCTTTGAAACGGTATGAAAATGAAACAATCATAAAATCTGGCAGAAGAGTTAAGGCCAATAATTTTCAAAGAGAATACCTGGAGGTTTCATTATCCTATAAGCACTATATAATCAAAAGTTTTCTTTTTCTGTATTAAGCTATTCAATGTTAGTTATAGATCAAAATGTTAAGCGTGTACTAAAACTTTTACATTTTATAGTCATGAATAGATATGTTTTCCACAAATTTTAAACAGATGAAGCTTTAACCTAAGAACCTCTTTTTTCTTTTTTCTTTTCTTTTTTTTTTTTTTTTTTGAGAGGGAGTCTCGCTCTGTCACCCAGGCTGGAGTGCAGTGGCGTGATCTCGGCTCACTGCAAGCTCCACCTCCTGGCTTCACGCCATTCTCCTGCCTCAGCCTCCCGAGTAGCTGGGACTACAGGCCCCCACGACCACGACCGGCTAATTTTTTTGTATTTTCGGTAGAGACGGGATTTCACCGTGTTAGCCAGGATGGTCTCCATCTCCTGACCTCGTGATCTGCCCACCTCAGCCTCCCAAAGTGCTGGGATTACAGGCGTGAGCCACCACGCCCGGCCCTAAGAACATTTTTTTTATTAGTTTCTTCATTTTAGTTTATCCTAAGAAACGACTAACTAGTATTTCTACCAGAGCACCAACAAATATTTTGGTGAAAGGGGTATCCCTGATTAAAATAGAGCTTCATCTCTCTACGGACACACTGTTCACCCTCTCCCTATCCCACCCCCACCCCACCTACACTCCATCCCAACCCATTGCAAACTAAAAGTCAAAACACATACCATGTAAGCTGTTTCTGCTTTAGAACAAACTTCCTTGGTCAGATTTCCTCACAAATTGGATCTATCTTTATAAAAATTACAGCAAATTGAGGAATATAGATTAAACCCCACAAAAGACTGAAAATTAAATGTTTAAAAGTAAAACTACTTATTTTTTTCTTGGAAATCTAGAGGAATGTCACAAGATTCAGAACTCACATATTTCTAGGGACTAATTCTGTGGTTGAACCTAATGTCAGATATATTATGGCTGGTTGGGTGACTCCAGGAGGAATGAACACCTGAGTCAGGAAGACACCCAGCAAACTCTGCAAATGAAAGACAACACAGCAGCATCATGCATTCTTTTTCTTTCTTTTTCTTTTTCTTTCTTTCTTTCTTCTTTCTTTCTTTCTTTCTTTTTTTTTTTTTTTCTGTAATAAGAATGTGAAGTAGTTCCAGATGGTGTGCAAGTGGCCACACTCAAACAAGTTGCTAAGCTTGTTGGCATGAAAGAAGCTGCTTAGTGGTGACATACAAGTACAGAATCCCCACAGTCCTGCTTCCTGGTGAAACTGGAGAGAACAAACCAACAATAGAGAAATGAGTACTGTAATTTATCTTGGAGGCCAGTTAGGTTGTTTATCCCAAACTACATTTTGATTCCAGTTACAGTTTAATTATGAGTATTTGTTCTCTAACAGAGACTAAACAAAGGGTAACTATTTTCTTTTATCTTTTTCTTTGTTATGAAAATTTCAGTTTCATGTTTGCCTATGCTGTCTCTTTAAATAGTATCTTATACTATGTGAATGCATTCAGCCCAATTTCTTCCCATTCGCATGAAGTTTCTAAAATAAACAATAAGAAAGATCAGAAGTTTTTACATATGAGAAATGCATGACTTAATAATGCCTTGTGTATTTCTGTAAGCTTTTATTGCATGTATTTAACAAGTCCCTTTGGGTATAAAGGAGACACTACCACGTATCTCTGCCATCAGACTATTGACATTAATTGTCAGAGTCGGGGAAACCCACCAAGTCAAGTTACTCACTCCAGTAGCTACTGTCAAGATGTTTTTGGTTTTGACCATGAAATGGGAAGTTATAAATATATGAAAGGCATGTGGGTGATGTTCATTCTCTTCTGTGTGCCTCATACAGCTCTTCTCCCAGGGCAGTAGCAACTGGGATTTGCCTTCTTGGTTTCAGAGCACATGTGCTCTTTACAAAAGATAATCGGTATTTGCTTTTGCAACTGTTCAAAAGTTACTTTAAGTACATAATTTTTATCAAATATATTGCCAGGAGGATTTTTCCTTCTATCTAAAACACCCTGCACTACGCTCGCTTCTACTTTTTATGGTGGGAAATTATGTTTTCCCTCCGTAGCTGTAGATGGACTCCCTGAAACTTGTTAAACTATCCCTGGGTTTTGTCTAAATTGTATTGATGAGGAGTGTTTGCAACACTTCTATTTTTGCAGAAAAAGACACTTCCAGATTGGGTTGGAGCAGAAAACAAATCCTATATTGCTAAAATTAATAATGATACTGGGTTAATTTAAAATGTTTAAATGTATAAATCATTGTGTTTAACAATTTAAGAAACAAACTTCCACTGTAAAGGTCCCAAAAGTTTTATATTTAAGTCATATTTACTACCATGAGAGTAATACATTTTAATTATTTTCATCTAACTTTTGCATTATCCATCAGTTTTTTTAAATGAACTTTCCTTTATCTACATTTTGGACCAATTCATTGGTTTTTGACCATTCTCCTAAAATATCTTGTTTTCATTTCAGTCTGTGTTTTATTTGGTCTAGCTTTTTATTTTCTCATGAAGCTTTTCTTATTTCAGTTCAGATCAACTAGGATTGCCACACGGTTTTAACAAAAGCTATCAGGGACAGACAGTTGTAAAAAAGAAAAATTGAACAAAAAAGAAATTAGCACAATATTAGTTTATCAGTGATAATCTGTGTGTCCTTCTATATGTAACAGTAAACATACATTGTATTAAGTTGATTCTGTTTTACAAAAATCCATCTTGGTCTTTGAACAATTAAAGGTATTTTAAAATTTTTACTCAATGTTCAGTTCTTACTGATCCAAATTCAAACTTTTCTGTCCATAGTCTATATGTTTTACATTATACCACAAATTATTAAGCAAGAGGGGTTGAGGACATTCACTTTTGAAAAAAATAAAATAATAAAATCAATCTCAATTTTGTTAATTACAACCTGAAAGATGTTGAAGTCACTTAAATATCTGAGTATCAGTTTTCCAACATTAAAATAGAAATAATAATATTTACCCTATAGGTTTATCATTAGAACTACTAAATGCAAATTTATAAACATATAATTTATAAATTATATATAGAAAATATGCAGATCATGATAATTTTGGTTTTTAAATATTTTTATTTCCATGCAATAATTTGATACAGAAATTGAATGAAATATTTAATGAATTGGAATTTTTTAAACAGGATATAGTCTACTGAAAATGGTTTGTAAATGAGCAAAAGTTATTATCTTTGCAAGAAAATGAACATCAAACGTAGGCACTGACTTCTCGAAAAAAATATTACTTAAAGGGGTTTTTTGTTCCATGGTGACAGCTATAAGATTTTAATATAATTATTGAAAGAAGGAGTTGTCTTATAATTTCTCAACTTGAAACATTAAAGTACTAAAATTCAAAACTTTGAAAGGAAGTCATTTTTCCAGATATCTGAGGCTTCTTGTCCACATTTTGGGCTTCATAGATATTGACCATATGACACAAAGGTAATTTCTTCTACAAAGTAATGTAACACTTTATTTGAAATATATTTCCTAAGAAATTTCAGAATAAAAATAAATCTACTTTGAGATTATAAGAAAGGTGAAAAGTAATATTGAACAACTCCTTCTCAAAGCTTATTTTTAAATAAATTACTCTGCATTTACTCAGTGTAGGCATATGTCACCAAACTATTGTGAGCTCATAAACATTCAGCACTCTGCTGTCTGGCTTACCGTTGGGTGCTCACAAGGGCACCTTCACTATTGCACCAGCAAGACTCTCACTGTTACATTCAATAAGTAAGTTAATATAGTAGGTCAAATGCAGACCTAGAGCTGGAAAGCACATCTCAAAACATGATTATAATACAACTTACTTAATTAGACTCTATTACTTGATGGAAATACATTCTCTAGAAAAGAGAGCTTACTGTCTGGACCATCTGGTTCAATTGTGGTATTTGGTGATTCTTAATTGCAACAACCATTTATCAAGTGCTGATCAGGAACCAGGCAAGGCATTGGAGACCTGCATTGAATAGAATACAGTTGCCTGTTCTTGAGGATATCACTGCCTCTGATGACAGATTCATAGCAAACAATTGTAATGTACTGTGTTATTATGGAAAATGTGCATGTTCCATGGAGACACAGTGGAGATTATCTATCCCAATCTCTCCTACAATATATTACGCAACAAGGTGCAGAGGAGATGACATGGTCAGAAGGGACATATGAACAATAAAGGGACAAAGCAAAAGCTTCATAACTTTGAGGGACAAAGTTTGCTTCAATTGTAAGCTTTTGTTTAGCCAGCAACAGGGATCAATATCTAAGCAGGATTGACTTGAACATGGCAGGTAATTGACTGAGCGTCTTTGGACTTGGATAAAATGGAAAGGAAAATGTCAAGTGTAAACAAGCTTGCCTTTTGTTTTCCAGAGAGTGGTTTTGCTGCTCCCCTACCAATAGTTTGAAAACAGATTTTTGAAGCACCATGTCTGTTCAGCATCTCTTGGTTAATCCTTCTCTTTGAACAAAGAATTATTATAAAGAGTTAATATGTTTCTCCTGATTCTAATTCCTTGTCTCTGTTCACTACATGTAGATTATCTCTTCTTTCTTTTTAAATGTATAGAATGAAATATATTTCACATTTATGGATAAAACTATTCCTGATGGACTTTATGTATTTTAAAACGTGTCTTAATGGGGATGCATTTGAAGTATATTCTTACCCTACAAAGAACTGTAATGGTAGTAATTTGGCTACATACAGAACTCATTTTATGTTGCCAGATCTTTACAGCCTCCTTAAATTGTCAACAGGAAATGAGAGTTCCTTGACCACAAAACCATTGGAATTAATAGTATTTTGAGAGTACAGTGAATGTGATTTCCTAATGTCTCCTCTCAGACTTTGGCAACTGCTGTGGTGACCAGAATTCTTGATGCTTAGCCCTCAGGCCTGTAACATGTTTCTTGCTCATTATCCAGGAGCCTGCATTGGTAGTTTCTAAGTTACAATGCAAGAAACATCTGCTTACAACATTTTTTAGCAATTGGAAGGAATTTCTCACTGACTGTAATGGTGAGGTCCATTAATGAGATAAAGTTAATTTTTGTTGTTCTTTGAATCATGAAAATTTGTTCTTGATGTTGGCTTTATATACTCAGAAACAGTTATTTTTGAATGAATACAAAATAATAAATGCAATCTATTAAATAGTATTGGCCATACACCTCAACAAATAGACCACTGTAATCATGAACAACCATTTAAGTTCATAAAAACTGTATCAGTTTGGGTCTTCTAGAAGCAGATACCAAGACAGAATAAGAAGCATAAGTAGTTCATCGGGGGAATTTTCTGTGAAAGATAAAGGGGAGAGTGAATAGGAAAGCAGGGAAGGCTTTCAGACCAGGATGCGGGTCTAACTCCTATGATGAAAGATTGGGAAGACTGAAGCAGCTTAAGTAACAGGAACCCCAGACTGCTGTACAACTCTAGGAGATGCTTGACCAAGCCAATGGGGAACCACAGAGCAAAAGTTGAGCGTTAGTTGGGTGCTTCATTGGCCAAGGAAACCTGGATGCTAGCTTCACCACAGTGCTATGTCATTAACTGATAGAGACTCAGTTATAGTAGGGACTTTATGAATGCTGCAGTGGATCCTAAAGATGTGGCAGCTGGAGGCTTTCCAGTAAGTCCTCACAGCAGGTTCTCTATTATGGGCAATCCTGAACACTGCACAGCCATGGCTGCCACACTGGTCTTTCACAATATTTTGCTTCTTATCATGGAAGTCACACTTGCCAGAAAAAAACAATTGGGGAGATTTCAAAAATTACAAATTTCATTACACCGTTATTAATTATTGCCATATTTTCAGTAATTTTGACAAAATTCAGTTCATTGAAAGAAACGAACTTCAAAGTCTCAATAAAAGTCGTAACTTTAAAGTTGATAACTTTGACCTTAAAATGTCTTGGAGACATTTAGTTTTTTCAATACTAACATGAAGTTTGCAAAGATAATTAGACACATTTTGTATGAGCAGACTTGAGGATCTCATTTTCATTGTGTTAAAAAGAATGTAAGTAAGAGTATCATAATCATTAAACAATTTTGGATGATATTGAATAACTTGTATTAGGCAGTATGGAAATTATATAAAGGAAACTAGACATGGAGTTTTTTATAACCTATCCTACTTGGAGTCTTCAATTGTACCCTGTGGTACCAGAATGTCTTAATAGAGAAGGAAAAAGAAAAGAAAAACATGATCCATCATACATAGTATACAAAGTACATAACAAAACAGTTTAGAAAAAAAAGTTAATGACAGGATTAAATACTTAATGGTATTACTAAAGATAATAAAATAGTGAAAAACAATCTTAAAAGATCCTTCTCACTGCCAAATGTATACACAAATATTTTAACAACCTTATCCCTGAGTATTAGAATTATATTTTTCTCTCTTTGGGTTTTATATTTGCAAATGATCTACAATAAAGATGTCATTTTTAAATTTCAACTTTTATTTTAGATTCAAGTGGTACATATTCAGATTTATGACATGTGTATATTGCATGATGCCAAGGTGTGGAGTAGGAATGGTCTAGTCACCCAAGTAGTGGTCCTACTCATCAATTTTTGTTTTTGTTGCAATTGCTTTTGTGGACTTAGACATAAATTCTTTGCAAAGGCTGAAGTCAAGAAGGGTATTTTCTAGGATTTTTTTCTAGAATTTTTATAGTTTGAGGAGTTGCATTTATATGCTTTATCCATCTTGAGTTAATTTTTGTATATGGTGAATGATAAGGGTACAGTTTCATTCTTCTGCATACAGCTAGCCAATTATTCCAGTACCATTTATTGAGCAAGAAGTTCTTTCCCCATTGCTTATTTTTGTCATCTTTCTTAAAGATGGAATGGTTGTAGGTGTGTGGCTTTATTTCTGAGTTCTCTATTCTGGGTTCCATTGATCTGTGTCTGTTTTAGTACCAGTACCATGCTGTGTTGTTTACTAAAGCCTTATAGTATAGTTTGAAGTCAGGTAATGTAATACCTCAGACTTTGTTCTTTTTGGTTAAGATTGCTTTAGCTACTCAGGCTCACTTTAGGTTCCATATAAATTTAGAAAAGTTTTTTCTAATTCTGTGAAAAATGACATTGGTAGTTCCACAGGAATAGCATTGAAACTGTAGATTCCTTTGAGCAGTATAACCATTTTAGCAATATTTATTTTTTTCCGACCCATGAGCACAGAATGTTTTTCCATCTGTTTATGTCAAGACATATTATTCTTGTAATTCTGAGCAACAATACAATATAAATTTTTAGATTTCAAGGTAATAACTAGTAGACAAGTTTATGAACACAAATGCACATACATACACATAAAAAATCACTAATGCTTGCAACACGTCAGCCAAAAGTCAAGAGAAGAAAGATATTTGGCATAGAGATTCATTGTGCACCATCTAATTTTCATTGCCCAAACTAAAAGACTGAAATATATATCTGTGTATCCAGTTTTATTTCAGTGAAGCTTGCATCTAAAACTGTAAAGATCCTCAAACTTCCAAACTATGATCCTGAGCAAAAGTACCTAACTCTATCTAATTCAAACAAATGGCATTGGCTTTCATGTAGGGACAAGTAGTGTCTTACATCATTTTTTTCTTTCATTTACATTGCACTTCCTGTCTTGGTGCTTATTTCTGACTTTTGACTTACCTGTATGTTTAATATTTGTAAAGAAGTAGGTTGAAAATGCTAATAAAAGGACATACAGAAAATGTGGTTACCATGGAGAAAATGCAGAAATCTTTTTAAGTTATAGTGAGTAGAAGATCACAAATTTGTATAGGATACGTTTTTCCAGGGAAGATACACTAATAAAGGACAAAAGCTAAAGGACTGTGTCTTTGTGATTGAATACAACTTGCAAGAAGCAATTAAGTGAAATCTATAAAAATATATATATTTGAGAGATTGGATGTTCAACGTGTGTTTTACTCTTAATATTAATTTAGGGAATTATCTAGGAGTTGACTCAAGAGGTAAAGGCTAGACTTGGAGAATGTGCCACTGATGATACTTTAGATATAACTCTTAATAGAATTTGTTTGTGCTTTGAAATCTGAGTATCAGTTCAGATTCAGCAGCCAGGCCCAGAGTAGGGGGCCCATTCAATATTAAGCTAAGATCAGTAAGTGGGAGTACCTGCTTCACCAGATTATGAAAGTAGGTGAAAGTAATTTATTCTGGAAAATTATGTGCAACAGAATTTCTGTCACTAATAAGAAAAGAAATATACTTGGTAGAAAGTGTATCCACAGACCACAAGCCTGTACCTCTGCCAGTCACCAATGACTCGGGAACAAATGGAATCATGGGTAGAATCTTTTCTTTAGTAGATAAAGTTATCTCTATATTAGATAATCATTTTTTTAGTGTTGAATTTGGGAAAGTCCTTGAGAGACAAAAGCAAAAGAATGTTTAGTAATACAACAGTATTTAATAAGTTTCATTTGTCTTGTCTCTTGTTATAACACAGATCCCCGTTATTAATGTAAATGTACCCAAAGCAATAAATAAAAGCAGCAATGAAATTCTCCTTGGAAATTCTACATGGATCGCCATCTCAAAGTAGAGTATTAAAGTGATAGCTCCTTAAAATGAGTTAACCCAAACCAAACACAAACATTAAAAATATGAATTTTATAAAAATACAAAAATGTAAATTTTATGAAATATGAAATATCCTGAACTTTTTTCCAATACAATCTTTCTAATTAAAAATAACTTATATAAGCATATCAGTCTTAAAGCTAAGTTAAAAACATAGAACATACCAGGAATAATTAGGTGCCTGAGTTTTTCTGAGTGGAAGTTTTAATCGTGTAGAGTCAAAAAAAAGTTAGATTTTGGATTAGAAAATCTTAATAAGAAGTGTCTCATCTAAGAAATTCTTTCTAGGTCAGTGAATGGTCAGACTGCTGTAATTCTTTCCATGTTGCCTGAAGTCATTACTACTTCATCCACAAGAGAAAACCTGCTCCTTAGAGCCTTGTATCAAAAAGTTACATAACCTTTTCCTTCCTCTATCTTTGGTCTCTAATTTTACCAAGTCCTCAAAGTTTTCTCTTCATGCATTGAATATTTTAAGCGATTTCAGCATTTGTCTTTATCACACCTCATGTCATCCTCCAGGCAATTTCTGAGTTCACCTGGACATTGCAGCTGTTACACCAGTTTCTCTTTTTTGTTAACCTCCTGAAGATCAAATCCCTTAATCACACAGCCACCATTACCATAACCACATCTTTTGACATGATCATCTTCTGAACTGCTCTACTTTTGAAGCCTCCAGGTTTTTTTTTTTTTTTACTTTCTCAGGAACTCTCCAGGATTAAAAATTTTTTAAAGCTTATGAAAAAATCAGAATGTATGTCTTAACAATCTTAAAAGCTATGTGAAAGAATAGATAAATTACTTACAAAGAAATGACAACTATACTGACAGCATCAATAGACACTAGAAACAAATGGAATAGTGTTTTCAAAGTGCTAGGGGAAAATGATTGTCAATTAACCTTCCATGCTCAGAAGTAATGATTGAATGGGAAATAATGATACTTTTATACATACGGTGTCTGGGAGTTGTTCTGCTCATAGACCTTACTAAGTGAACTACCATATTTCACTGGATATAAGATGTCATAAATTATATGTTACACCAATAAAAAATGCTCTTAATTAGATTATGATAGGCTGTGAATTGTATAAGTTTCATCTAAACTACAGATGGCAAAATATAAAAATCTTTATTTTAGAATGGATTGTTTTTTTAATCCACGGAGAATTAAATCTCCTCCTTCTTGATGAAGTGGAGAAAATACTTCATCAAGAAAGAATGAATCCAGCAGTTAGGAATAAGATGTAAGAAACAATAACCTGACGATAGCTAATGATAATATCTATATGGCTTAAAAACAAAATTGAGCTAAAATACCAGTGAACGAAAACATGGAACATAGGGAAAAGATCACATTAGTGATATATTCTATGAACCTTCTGTTGTTTGAGGGAAAGGTTAGCAATACCTTGGGCATTGTTAAATGTATTAAACTTTTGAATGGTAAACTAGACAAGAATAGCAAAAAACGTACTATATTCAAGTAGGTTGAGTAAAAATATAGAAATTGTTAACGTAACAGAAAATAGAACATCTAGAATGATCTAGATCTACACTACAACTATATGCAAATCTCAAAAATATGATAAAAAAAGAAACATCAGTGTAATAATGATAACATAAATACAAATTTTTAGAAATGATATTTAGGATTAGAGTTAGGGTCCGGATTAGGGTTAGGGTTAGGGGTTAATATTAAAAAATTATATTTATAGTATTAGTATTATAGTGCAGTTTGATTTTTTCATTTTCTAATATTAAATTATATAATCTATACTATTAGAAATTTAATACATAGATAGTATACATACTATCTATATTAATTGTAAAATAAATATATCTCTCATATATATAAAGAGAGAGAGCTTTGTGTGTGTTTGTGTGTGTAGAAAACATATAAAAACACTGAATGAAAAGATATTCATCAAATTCATGACAGTGATAGCCACTGAAGAGAGGAGAGGGAAAACTCTAAGTTGAGAATAAAGGAGACTCAGGTCTATCTGTAATGTTCTATGTTTTTAGTTTGAAAATTTAATGAGATCCTCACAGGACAGTGGTGTTAAATTTTATATGCTGAGACCATAGAGCTTTGTAAACAATTTTTCTACATTCTTCCATATTTTGAGCTTTTAACCACAACAATGACAATTATCTTCATCCCTAGACCTCATCCTCTGATTTTCTTGCCCATTTCAGGAAAATGAAAAACATTCTTTCTCCATCCCAAACTATTCTTTCTCCATCCCACTCTAGCCCTCTTGATTTTTAATTGATTTGATTTTTCTCTGCCTATAGTCTTGCTCATCCCTCCAGCAACAAAACTATTTTCCAAATTGTGACAAGGATATGACCTTTTTTAAGGGAAAACTCTCTGATATGTAAGTCCCCAACTTAAATTTCTTTGATGCTCCTCAAGTTCTTTGGCAAAGCGTGCAAGACCTTCAGTAATCTATCTTGGAGAAACTATTAAGAACACTTCTCCTCCCTTTGTACTCCAGACTTCAGCCAATCCAGACGACTTGTATGTTCTTAGAAAGGTATAGATGCAAGTCTTTGCTGTTGTGAATAGTGCCACAATAAACATACATGTGCATGTGTCTTTATAGTAGAATGATTTATAATCCTTTGGATATATTTTCAGTAATGGGATTGCTGGGTCAAACAGTATTTCTAGTTATAGATCCTTGAGGAATCACCACACTGTCTTTCACGATGGTTGAACTAATTTACACTCCCACCAAAAGTGTAAAAGTGTTCCTATTTCTCCACATCCTCTCTGGCATCTGTTGTTTCCTGACTTTTTAATGATCACCATTCAAACTGGCATGAGATGGTATCTCATTGTGGTTTTGATTTGCATTTCTCTGATGACCAGTGATGATGAGCATTTTTTCGTATGTCTGTAGGCTGCATAAATGTCTTCTTTTGAGAAGTGTCTGTTCATATCCTTTGCCCACTTTTTGATGTGGTTGGTGTTTTTTTCTTGTAAATTTGTTTAAGTTATTTGTAGATTCTGGATATTAACCCTTTGTCATATGGATAGATTTCAAAACTTTTCTCCTATTCTTTAGGTTGCCTGTTCACTCTAGTGATAGTTTATTTTGCTGTGCAGAAGCTCTTTAGTTTAATTAGATCCCATTTGTCTATTTTGGCTTTTTTGCCATTGCTTTTGGTGTCTTAGAAATGAAGTCTTTGCCCATGCCTATGTCCTGAATGGTATCGCCCAGGTTTTCTTCTAGGATTTTTATGGTTCTAGGTCTTACACTTAAGTCTTTGATCCCTCAGTAATAGACTGGATAAAGAAAATGTGACACATATACAGCATGGAATACAATACAGCCATAAAAAATGGATGAGTTCATGTCCTTTGCAGGGACATGGATGAAACTGTCCCTGCAAAGGGACATCCTCAATAAACTATTACTATTGAGGAAATCATCCTCAATAAACTATTACTACAAGAACAGAAAACCAAACACTGCATCTTTTCACTCATAAGTGGGAGTTGAACAATGAGAGCACATGGACATAGGGAGGGGAACATCACACACTAGGGCCTGTTGGGAGGTGAGGGGCTAGGGGAGGTATAGTATTAGGAAAAATACCTAATGTAGTTGACGGGTTAATGGGCGCAGCAAGCCACCATGACACGTGTATACCTATGTAACAAAACTGCACGTTCTGCACATGTATCCCAGAACTGAAAGTATAGTAGTAGTAATAATAGTAATAATAATAATAACAATAAAAACACACAGTGAATCTGCGACCTACTTAAAAAAGAAAGAAAGTAAGAAAGATATAGCTGCTTCACCTCAACCTGGAGTCATACTTCTGTCCTCCTTCTGGTCCCTTCCAGACCGGCAGATACCACTAATCTTTCAGGACCCCATTCAAATGTCACCTCCCCAGAAAAGGATTATTGCCCTCCTTCAAGGTTGTTTTAGTTGCACTTGTTATGTGTCTCCTCTTCCTTGTACTTTGAGCTGTAGCACAGTATGTCAATAGTGCATGATAAAATTGCATTATTTTCTAACTTCTCTGGACTTTGTAGTTCTCGTAGAATGCACTCGATAATAACGATAGGTAGCAAAACAGCTATCGTTTATTGATTGTCTATTATCAGTCACGCCCTGTGCTAAATGATTTGCCTGAATGTTCTTATTGAACATACTCAGCAACATTCAGAAGAAGCTCCACTTTCCATGTGAGAACATAAATGCTCAGAGGTCAGCTGTACAGTATAAATGTTACTCCATGCTCTTTGATTAACATAAGTGATGGAGCTCAGCTTCAAATCCAGGTGTTCTAACTCCAGAAAAGAGTATGTATTTTTACTACTATCTCCTACCACTATTTCCCAAATCCTTGTACAATAGTACCTCATACATAGCAGGCACTCAATGGACTTATTTTAAAGGAGTAAAATAAGGGAGCAGAGGGGAGGAAAAAGATGAAGGGGCAGAGAGGGAGATGCTGGGATGTAGGGAGGTAAAGAAAGGGGAAGAATGCCAATCAGGACACCAAAACCAACTACATTTACAAATCTTATTGCAGTTATGAGGTTCTGGGAAGATTTTATGGGTACATTTCCTTAATAAAATAAATAGAATGAAATTTGCAATAAAGAAAGGTTGATCTATAAGTGTGTAAAGAGTCAAGGAATATATCATACTTGCACTCCTTGAAAAAATATACCAAGGACCTGCTAAGATATTTGCCATCTATAATCAATCAGTTTGATGAATGTCATTTATATAATTCTGGTAAGAAGATATCTTGATAGTTATTCTGCAGTTTCATCTGCTGAGAATATCTGAGGTTCTCTAAATGGTTTTAGTCTTATAAAAACGAGCAAGGTGGATGAGTAAGAGGGGAATAGAGTAGGTTGATCACTTATGTAAGATTATGAGGATCCAAATATAAATTTCTAGTGGTTTCCCATTATGGAAATAATAATTTCATTGAAATATGAGTCAATGACTTAACCTACAATATTATATATAACTTACTTGACTGGTGTGAGTCTTCATACTTGTAGGATCCGACTGTTTGCTGAGTGGGGAGAAAACAGATTTTTTTTTTTTTTTTTACTATTTTTAAGATTAGATAATCAGTGAGAAACTCAAAGTACATAGGGGCTTTTATGCTCAGTGGAATATTTGATATTATGCCTCTCTTTTAGAATAATGTAACAATGGGATCACTTGGGAATGGATTAAAAAAAAATCTCTCATCCCAACTATCTCCCAAATCTTCAGCACATCAAGGATTTCATGTTCCTTAATATGGGCTTTCAAATAAGGATGGCATGATATACAGACAAAAGAATAAGTAGGGAAACTTCTAGAAGGAAATTGGAAAAGACAAATGCTGGAATTTTTCTTGCCTTTATTACCAGTGTGGGAGCCATAATCTTTCTGGGTGTAACAAAAACTCAACATTTGAATGTGTTTCATTTGTAGCCCACTGACTATTTACAGACTTGTTTTTTGTGGGGGAAGTTTTTAAAATAAAAATGTGGTCTAAATACGCAGTACTCATGGAATCAGTTCTACCATTCTGCTTCACAGGGAAACACCTAAATTGTACTATTTTGTATATCAGCAAATGAAACAATATGCATCTTATTTGGGGTTGAAGAGTTAGTTTAATGCAGATAAGCACAAATATTTCTCAAAATGTACATAGTTATCATTGTTGATCCTAGGAATAAAGCCACATTATTAAAAAATTAACTTTTAAAAATTACCTTTCCAGTTCCCACTTTTTCTCTTTTAACAAAATGAGAGGAGGCCTGAGAGTCAAAACCTGTGGCAGGTATTACTATCTAACTAGAATCAAATAATATTATTCTGCTTTGACAGCATTTACTTCCATTTATTTCAGTGATTCTAGTTTTTCTCTTAGAGTAGTAGCATGTATTTTTTTTACAAACAAATGTATTCAAGTAAAAAAAAAGCAATTCAATTTAAAGAAAATATTGGACAACTGCACAAGTTTTTCTGGTAAAATGAAAGTCACAAATTTGGTAGAAGAATGTCTGAAATCTGGTGCAATATTGTGGATGGTATTAAGAAAGTGATTGAAACATTAATTGAAGTAAGGATAATACAGAATAAATTCCTTCTGTATCAGCAAACTTGATTTGGCTTGGATCTGTGCCTCTGCCCAAATCTCATGTCAAATTGTAATTCCCAATGTTGAAAGTGTGGCCTGGTGGGAGGTGATTGGATCATGGAGGGGGTTTCTCATTAATGTTTAGCACCATCCCTATAGTACTGTTCTCCTGATAGAGTTCACATGAGATCCGGTTGTACAAAACTGTGTAGCCCCTCCCCTCTCTCTCTCTTCCTCCTGCTTTGGCCATGTAAGACGTTCCTGCTTCTCCTACACCTTCCACCATGATTATAGTTTCCTGAGTCCTCCCTGAAACTGATGCTGCCAAGTTTCCTATACAACCTGCAGAACCATCAATCAATTAAATCTGTTTTCTTTATAAATTACTCAGTCTCAGGTGTTTCTTTATAGCAATGTGAGAATAAACTAATACAAAACTGAAGAGTTGTGACTTATTCTCCAAATGATACCTTGAATACTCAATATTCTATTTATTTTTGTGCAGTTGTGTGTGTGTATGTGTGTGTGTGTGTGTGTGTATGCATTAGCTCCTAGTACTGGGCAGTTGCCTCATTTCCCCAGTTTCTTTGTGACCCATGGTGTCCTCTGCCTTATAGTAACTAAGCAGTAGAAAGTGTAAGCTAGTATATTTTACTGGGGAGGTGAGCACAAACACCTTCAGAGCACTTATGTAAAACCCATGAGCAGAGTCAGAGTGAGTGTGAATTAAGTGCATGAAGGAGCCATTTGCAATGTAAGGAAGAATCCCCTCTTTTCCTATTTTAGAAAGGACTTTGGTTCGGAGTGTAAGCTTTCATTGCGTGCTGGTTGCATCTAAAGGACCCACATGTTTTTGGAATCTGAAATTCAGAGTAAGGTCAAACAACATGCCATAATTAGGATGCTCATCTTTAGGAATGAAGAAGGATTTGTGTAAGTTTTGAAAAGCATTATAAATGATGAAACAATCACAAGTCTCTTAAGTTGGTTGTTACTGTAACGTTTGGACCAAGCAATTCATAACAGTCCTAGTTCAGAACTATAGCAAAATTCAGAATTATTCAAGTTCTCTATGTAACAGGTACTTAGCTTGCTCCAATGATAGACAGACACACATGAAGGAAAATTCCACTGACCCTGTATTCACCTCCTCCTCAGAGGCCTAATTGCTTAAGAATTAGTGTCAAAACAGAACACATACCTTCAGTCTCTGCAGTTTGGAAGAGCAAGGAGGTGAATGTTTTGCTTTTAATTAAACCAGAGTATGGTTAAGGTTAAAATGTTGCAGAATGATGAGTCAAATATTGTAATGATTTACAAATATGAATTAATTTTCTTCTATATGCAGAAAACTTAAATGTAAGTTGGGGGGTGGGCAACAAATATTGTTGTCTTTGTTTATCCTTAACAGTGGTTAAAAGAATCACTTCAATGGTAGTGAGACTGTGATATTGACATAAACAGAGAGAATGATTAGATAGATAAATATAGATTGTGATATAGATAGTGATATATAGGGACCAGATAGAAGATAGATAGATAGATAGATAGACAGATAGATAGATAGATAGATAGATAAATGATGGAAATGTAGAAAAACAAACTCTTACACTTTTTTAAGGAGATTTAACAAGATACATCAAAATTTAAATTACGGATGTTTTATAACCCAGTTATCTCACTTGCAGAAATGTATTTTGTGGTACTTAATCAAGTGTAGAACAATGATGTTCATTAGAGTATTGTTTATAATAACAAAAAGTAAATTGGAACAAGTGAATATCTATTAATATCAAGACTGGGAAAACAAGCTATTGTATAGCCATGTTCTTGAATAGTATTTAATTCTAAAAACAAACAAAAAACATTAAAGTAAATATGTATGCAAGACATAGGAAAAGCCCATAGTATATTCCATATTGCCAACCAAGTTACAGCTATGTTTAATAAATAAGCAAATAAAATGTGCATTTACACATATACATATCTATATGTCTATGTATTTATTACTATGTAATGTTTATATTTTATAAATATCATTTGAAATCACTTGAAGTATTATTTTCCAAACAATTAGCATCATTGAGGGGCTACTCTCCAGTGACTTCCTGAGAACTGCAGTCTACAGGAATGCAATAGAATTATTTGTAGCTCCTGGGAGATACCTCTGTGAACTCCTAAACACAACTGGATGAGACTTTGACAGAGGTTAGAAATTCTACATTTGCAAAGGAGCGTGGGAAATACCCATGATTGGGGATTGCTCCAATGTAACTATATACATTGTATAAATCCAAGCAAATACGGGTTACAATTTCATTTTTAAAATTTTTCATTTGGTTTTTTGATACCAGAGACAGATGAAAGAAGTATATGAACAGCCCTATGCAAAAGTGAAATTTGAAGGGATACATTTACCCACAGGACACTCAAATGTTAAGATTCATGCTGATAACTGGCATTTGCATCAAGCATGATGATTTTCAAAATTTGTTCACATAATAGCATCTTACAGTCAAATGTCTTGACATTAAATAATGCATCCACTTTGCTAGTGTTATACTATGTTAATGCATCAATTATGAATGAAAAATATATACAAAGGAAGAGATAAATATATATTTAATAATGTTGTCTTTGTAGTATATTAAAACAAGTTAACCAAAACACTCTACTGCATTGTGGGTTAAGATCAGAAAGGAATGCTTTCATCATATGTTAAGATTTTAAAGAGAACTAAATGAAGCAGTGTGATGTTTCTGACAAATGTGACTCTGAAAAATGCAAAACATAGTGACACAAAAGCCCTCTGAGAAAAAACACATTTTTATCTTTCAAATGTCCATAGGTCTGAATCAACACTATGTTTTCAAGAATGAAAACAAGTGTCTATAAGTAGGAGCTAAAATGTAAGTGCACATGGACGTAAAGATGGAAATAATAGATACTGGAGACTCCAAAAGTGGGGAGGGATGGAGGCGAGTGAGGGTTGAAAAATTAATTATCAGGTACAATGTTCACTATTTGGATAACGGGTACACTAATAACTCAGTCCCCACCAGTATGCAGTACACCCATGTAACAAATATGTACTTGTACTCCCTTGATCTAAAATAAAATTAGGTCAGGCATGATGGTTCATGCCTGTAATCCCAGCACTTTGGGAGATCGAGACAGGTGGGTCACCTGAGGTCAGGAATTTGAGACCAGCCAGGCCAACATGTTGAAACCCCACCTCTACCAAAAATACAAAAACAAACAAACAAACAAAAAAACTGGACGTGGTTGCGAGCACCTATAGTCCCAGCTACTCAGGAGGCTGTGACAGGAGAATCACTTGAACCCAAGAGGCGGAGGTTACAGTGAGCCAAGATTACACCACTGCACTCCAGTGTGGACGACAGAGTTTGACTCTGTCTCAAATAATAATAATAATAATTTTATAAAAAGGAGGAAAAGCAAGTGTCATTCCAAACATGAGCCAAGAATTTTTCTGGATTAATGGGGTTAACTCTACCTTATAGAGTATGACCTTTATGCTTAGAAAATGGTAAATGAAGATCCAATAGTGTTTTTGAATTAATTTTTCATGTTTGAGTCAGATATCTGAAAACAGAAGACCTGATAAAGGAGGAAGTGGAAGGAAAGAGGAAGAGGAAAATAGGTGGGAGGTTGTTTTCAAGAATATCAAAGAACCATTTCAATGCCTATTGCAAATGTTTATTTCAAATTGAAAGTGACATAGAGAGGAAGTTTTTAAAGAATTCAGGGGAAAGAAGTGATTCAACCCATGAGTTTCTTTTGTCTACCAAATAGAATATTTTTTCTTATTGTTTTGCATACAATGTTATTTTAGGAATTCTATTTCCTTTTTTAAAAACAGGATTGAAAGCAATACAATTCAGAAACTACTGACTTCTTAGTCCATAGATATTCTCTTTAGGGGAAAGAATGTTCTGTAACCAATATCCATTAAATATTTGTTACTTAAGGAAAAGAGCAGTAATAAAAAAAAAAAAAAGGAAAAATGATTGTCAATTTTAGTAGAATCCTTTCAGTGAAATGATCTTTTTCACCAAAACAGTTGATGATTTAAGTATATTCTAGTAACAAAATGAAGTGTTTGTTCTACCCAATAATCAGAATTGAAGAAAGAAAATAAAATTAATAGAAATTTTACTCAACCAATTGACACAATAGTTTTATTTATATGACCTGGTAATCTTGGTTCACCCTAATAAGAACATGTTATACTCTAGATAGAATTAGAGAGTGGACAGTAAAAATAAATCCTCAGAGGCAGGTGTGGTTCAAAGTGGTTGAGTCTTATAGTAATTTTCTGGAGGGTGTATAATTTATTTTACAGAATAGTAGTGACAGTGTATTAAATTTTATTCCTAATAGCCCTTTGGTGCTTAGAAATAGTTTCTCTAAATAGAAAATTTCTGATAATTTCCTTGTAAAAGAACTTGATCTGGCTCTCTATGATTCTATAATATATTGCTAATGTGACTTTATTTTCAAATATGAAAACAGAGTGAGGGATATCCTTACAGCCACTTGCATTGAAAAACAAACAATATGTGATCTCACTGATATGAAATCTAAAAAAGTCAATCTCATAGAAACGGAGAGTTGAAGGGTGTTTACCAGAGGCTGGTTGGGAGAAGGAAGGATGGAAAAAAAGAGATGTTGATCAAAGAACACAAAGTCTCAGTTAGACTGAATATACAAATTTTAATGGTCTATTGCACCTCAGGGTATCACAGTTAATAATAATGTATTACACATTTCAAAATTGCTAAAAGAATAGATTTTGAACACTCATTACAAAAAAAATGTTAAGTTGCTAAAATAATGGATATGTTAAGTAGCTTAATGGAATCTTTCTATAATGTATGCATAGATTATGATATTACATTGTACCCCACAAACATATACAATTATTATTTGTCCATTAAAAATAAATTGTTTTTTAAAATTTGAGTTTTAATTTTTGATCATTGATATTTTATTGATTCACTGATGGTCTGCTACATAATCCAAAAATGCAATTGCCATGCCTTCTAAGAATTTGTACTGAGGGGATCATTTTTGTTTCAATCTCATTCAACGTCTTTCATTTAAATACAGAGTAATAACAGAATCTTTTTCTTTCTGTCTTTTTTGTTTGTTTGTTTCAGATAAAATAGGGAATTATTCAAGTTGGCAAATATGATGACTGGCTTGTAAAGTGAATACACAGTTTGTCTAGAGTGCCTGGGACTTGAAACTCTCTAGTATACCTTTTCAATACCACTAATGAATGAAGAAAATGTTTCACAGATTTGCCTACATCTAAGAAAAATGCTCACAAGGCTTATAAATATCACCATACATTTCTATCCTAACTTTATCAACTAATTCTCTTGAGCAAGGTCTCAAAGAGTAGCTATTAGCTTTTATAAAAAGGCTAGGTGTAAGGAAGATGGAGATAAAAGATATAGTCTATGCTTTCAAGGATCACACAGACCAGACTGATCTGTAGCATATAATATAATATAGTGAGATGCAATATAGTACAATAAGTAGTCTGATAGAGACATGACTGAGATGTAATCAGTGCCCACGACAAAAGCCCTTAACCCTCATATTAGAAGTAGAAAATTTTATTTTTATTTTATTTTATTTTATATTTTTTTGAGACAGGGTCTCACTCTGTCACCCAGGCTGGAATGCAGTGGTGCAACTTGGCTCACTGCAACCTCTGTCCCCCAGGTTCAAGCGATTCCCCTGCCTCGGCCTCCCAAGTATCTGGGATTACAGGCAACCGCCATCATGCTGAGCTAATTTTTGTATTTTTAGTAGAGACAGGGTTTCCCCCATGTTGGTCAGGCTGGTCTTGAACTCCAGACCTCAGGTGATCCATAAGCCTCGGCCTCCTAAAGTGCTGGGATTACAGGTGTGAGCCACCATGCCAGGCCAGAAGTAGAAAATCATCTAGAGAAGGTTGTATTGCTTGCTTTTCTTTCAATGAAATCTGAGCTGAATCCTGAAGATGAAACTGAGGAAAGCCAAGTAGACAACATGGAGATGATGTTCTTTAAGTCCTAGAAGTATGAAACTGTAGGATATGTCCAGGGAATTACAAATAAGTTTATTTTTAGAGCGAGCATATGTAGAAACTGCAACAGGTGAAACCAAATTGATAGCAAAAGTCAGATTACGAAGGGCCATGTCTGCTGAGCTAAGGACAGTATTCTATCCTTAAAATCATGGAGCGTTATCAAAGGATTCTAGGGGGATAACATTCATAGACGTGAACTTTGAGGAATGCACTAAAACAGGAGTGGGCAGTGTGGTACAAAAGTGTGTGATGAACAGCAAGATAAGTAGTCAGGGGCCTTGTGGTAATAAACTAGATTTAAAATAGACTAGCAACATTGGGAGAAGAGCAGGGGATAGATCAAGATATTTATGGAGACTGTGCAACAAGGCTTAATAATAAATTAGAGATTGAGGGAAAACTGAGGAAAAAGAAAGATTGTAACCACATTTCTCTATTGGGATACTGGAAGTGAGTGCTATTGCTTTACATTGCTTAAAATCACACTATTTTTGCCTTTAAAACTACTCCTTCATCCATTTGTTCCTTTAATATCACATTCCTCTTGCCCTCCTTAATAAACAACTGGAAAGATGAAGTGCCATGAACTACTGTACTCCATTCCAGCTAAATATATACTTATAACCAAAACTTCCCTAGTTCTTCCATTAAGGACCTTTAATTTACCTGTCATTCTTAAATATAGTAAAGAGTTTTTACTGTGAGAAAACTCCATCAGTGACCAATTGGGAATTATGGACCCATCACACTAATAAGTCATCACACTAAGATCTATTAAGGCATAATAACTGATATAATAGAACATTAAAATATGAAAATATGTTGTGTCTTTTCTGGGGAAATTCCAAATAAACAAATAGACAGTTAACTGACTAAATGTTTTCTTCTTTATTCAGAAAACCTAAAATCTAGGACACGTTTCATATGAATTAGACGTGTATCTCTGACATACTTTATAAATGTTCACTATTTTACACACATATTAGTTCTTTAAGGCAATGTACCAAGAAAAATTATTCTGCTTGGTGCAAATGCAAACAGGCAATATTTTCTCAACAGAAATTCATCTAATTTTTGTATTAAATTATTGTCTCCAACAGTTTCCTACTGTGGATATTATACTGTGCAATTATATTTTATATGTAGAATATTAGCTTAGTTTGTTAGGATATCGTTATCGTAATAGAGGTTGCTAATTTCCCACATTGTCTGTTCTCTGTTATTTCCTTTCATACATAACCTCTCTGCATGGTAATGCAGAAATATTCCCTGTTACCTAGCATTGCTTTCAGCGATCTGAATCTTACGACTAAGTCTTTTCCAGTGGAATATAAATGGAAATAAAGATAACTTTCAGGTCTTGTTCTTAAGAATTATTTGACTGGACCACCTCTTTTCCTCTTTTCCTTTTCCCATCGGTCAACAAAAGACAATACTACATGTCTGAAATACATGTACAAGAAAAATGTTTTACAAAAGAACTGGTCAGAGTGAAGGGGCAGCAGAATGGGGAACAGACAGATAAACCGTAGCAAAATTTGTCCTGGACTAAAAAAATAATGAAGATCCATACGAATGGTCCTTGTTCCCTTTCCCCTTCCGCTTCCTTCAAATTCTTACTAACTTCCAAATTTAACAAGTAGGAATGAGTATATGGAAGATAGACTATCAAAACAGTATTCTAACTGGAACTTATGACTGCTCACTACACTGATAATGACCTATAGAGTTACCATAAGGTATCCACGCAGCCGTCATATGATTGACGAACCACTACATGTGTATTTATCAAAAGAACACTGAATTGACATGCCTTTCTCACATTGTAAGCAAAACCTGCAAACAGGGATATAGCTGGTAAGTGGCTTGGTCATTTGGAATTTCCATTCTGGAAAAAAGAAATTCTCACTCATTTTCACTTCTTGCCTCCAACCAACTAGATTTGGATTTTACACCTTAGACTATGACATCTTACTTCTAAAATCTAAAATGTAAATGTTTGGGTGGCATTACTCATCAACTCGTTTAAAAATGCATTTGAACTCATATTTATAGCATCATGCACATATAAATATCATGAAGCAAGAATAAACACTGTGCCTTAAAGTGTTTTATTCCAAGAGTCTGTGGAAACTTTAGAAGTGGGCAATAGAAATATCACACTGCCTGATTTAATTTATGATCTACCCCTTAAGGAGTGGGCAGACCAGAAAAATTTGTGCATTTCTTGAGAAGTCAACTTCATCTGGGAACAGGACAAGGTGTGAAACTGAGAGTAAAGTCTCAAAGTAATGTGGTTAACAGTGGAATGTGAATTAGTGTAATTTAGGTTATTTTTCCCTCTGTTCACACAGCTTGCAGAGCTACCAAAAAACTCGTAATAGAATTCCCTCCAAAAATAAAGTTGATCTTCAATTCTTGGCATTTCAGAGTTGATTCCCATGATTCCAAGATGTTATATGGGTTGCAAATGCCAACAGTAGTTTTACAATAAGAGCCTAGGGACCCAGTAGAGGTTGAACTAAACTCCTAACAATTTAAACCTTGATATGTTCAGTATTTCTGCTAAACTTGAATAGAAGTATATGTCTTGAGAGATTAACATTGACTTTAACTATAACTACAACAAAAAACTGTAGTTGAATACAATTGAGTAACACATGGAAAGTGTACTATTTACAAAGTAAAATGAGTTAATACATCTAGATCATTTATACAAAGTAAAATGAGTTAATACATCTAGATCATTTATCACAAGTTTTACTTAGAATTTTTTTAATCTCATAAAGAATATGACTATTTTCTTACTGAAAGAAAAAAGCAATGGATTTTTAAAATAAACTTACTTAAAGACATACCTATCAATTTGCAAATAAATATGCTAAAAGGTCCAAAGAAAATATTCTTACACCACTTAATCAGATCTATTTGAAATTAGTGCCTTTAGTTTCCCTACCAGTATTTTCATCATTCCATACTGAAATGGCTTTTTCAAAATTAATTTTCTGTTGGGTGAATTTCTTAAAATTCAGAATTTTACTGAAGTTAGAATTTTAAAATTTCATTTTTCACATTTTTTGCAGTATAAGTGAGCTGGTAGAATAAGAATAGAAATATACAGGACTACTATATTTAGTAAACAACTTCTAAAAATGTTGCTTGTTTTTGAGAACAAATTTCTTTATGAAATGCTCACCATATGAAATTGTAGGGGAGGAGTTACAGTTAGATAGAGGCATTATAAAAAGAAGTTAAACAGGTTAGTGGTAGGTATAGTTTTATTGGCCTAAAATGACTGCCTCTTTCTGAGAAATGAGTTAATTTCACTTGATTTGAATAAAGTATTAAGGATGAGAAACAAGTAAATCTATTTTGCTAAGAAGACCACAGAATAAATTAATTTACCCAAAGACTGCATGATGAAAATTATTAATATTTCATCCATATTAGCACTTTTTCCCAAAGAATCTAAGAATGTTTATAGTGACTATCTTTACTTAGAAACCTTTTTATCTAGATGGCAGGAACTTAGCCCCATTTAACGATAATATTATTTATATCTCTTGTGTCAAATTATTAATAGTTTAATACTGAATTATTCTTTATTGGTAGACAACAAAAGACAGAAAAGAAAAATATGTGTTTTTATTGTATAATCGGAAATAGGCAAATTTAGTCTTATTTGGATTTTTTGGAAGCCTACCAACTTATTGATATCAAATTCAAGAATAAAATATTCTTAGAATATGGACTGTATCATGCAAATCATTCAGTCCCATAAACCAGGGATTAAAAACATTAGGAACATCGAACATTTTTCTCTTTTTTTTTTTTTTTTTGAGACGGAGTCTCCCTCTGTCGCCCAGGCTGGAGTGCAGTGGCGCCATCTCTGCTCACCACAAGCTCCGCCTCCCAGGTTCACGCCATTCTCCTGCCTCAGCCTCCTGAGTAGCTGGGACTACAGGCACCCGCCACCACGCCCGGCTAATGTTTGTATTTTTAGTAGAGACGGTGTTTCACCATGTTAGCCAGGATAGTCTCGATCTCCTGACCTCGTGATCCCCCTGCCTCGGCCTTCCAAAGTGCTGGGATTACAGGCGTGAGCCGTCGCACCCGACCCATTTTTCTCTAAATAGTAAATATTTTGACATGGCTCTAAAACCTTGCCTGCTTGGTAAATGAGTTTTACAATATAATATTGATATGTGATACTACAAGCTTCCTGGTCCTACCTGTTTATAGCAGTGGTTCTCAAACTTTGCTGTACATTGAGAGTCGCCTGCAGGTATTTCAATAATACAATTATCTTGAGACTGGAGATGTATTTACTGCCATATACTTTAACAGTCTCTTACTGGTTGAAATGCATATTTTGGTTCCCATATCAACACCTGACAATGGTCTATTCTACCCATATATTATGTTAAATTGGTCCACCTAAAATTGAACTCTTCTTCCCTACAAAAAAGCTCCTACTCCTGTTCTTATACTATTGCTATTACCACTTATTTTCTATTATTCTGAGCTAGAATTACCCAAGTCGTCTTTGACTCCAGAGTCATTTTCATTCACCTTATTACACAGTAATTTACAAAAGTCCATAAAATTTTGTTTGCATTCTCTGTAGAATGTTTCCTCCTTTCCGTTCCAATTTTTATTGCTCTAGGTTAGGATCCTAAAGCCATCAATACTAGAGTTGCCAATACTTTTCTAACTTCTGTCTTTGCCACCAATATCTTTCTCTTTAAAGACATTGTTACCAAATTAATTTTCCTTAACTATAATTTTCGTCATACCATTTTGTGCATTTGATAACTTGGAGACATTCTAGCCTTGAATCTGAGTTTTCCTAACCTTGTGACACTGGATATGTAGTATTACTCTTTGGTCTCAGTTTCAAGTACAAAAACGCAAGCATTGGATTAGACAATTCCAAAGTCCACTCTAAAATACTGGTTTCAGATTAAATGATCCTAAGAGATTCCTGGTCTTTCCACTGTTTATAGCAGTAGCTCTGCAACTTAGCAGTACTTGAAGAGTCACCTGGCTGGGCACGGTGGCTCAGGCCTGTAAACCCAGCACTTTGGGAGGCGGAGGCGGGCAGATCATGAGGTCAGGAGATCAAGACCATCCTGGCTAACATGGCGAAACCCCATCTCTACTAAAAATACTGGGCATGGTGGCAGGCGCGCCTGTAGTCCCAGCTACTCGGGACGTTGAGGCAGGAGAAAGGAGTGAACCCAGGAGGCAGAGCTTGCAGTGAGCTGAGATTGCGCCACTGCACTCCAGTCTGCACAACAGAGCGAGACTCCATCTTAAAAAAAAAAAAAAAAAAGTCACCTGCTATATGTAATTTTCCATTTACCCTATCCCATAAATGTTTACTCCTTCTCTGTGCTTTTCTGTGCCCCTGGAGGATGACTTCTATACAGCATGCCATTGTGCTCCCTTGCTCACTGACTTCTTCTCAGATTTGTACCATGGAAGGCATGTACAAAGGAGAGGTGAGTGGGAGAAGGGAGGTCAGGGTATTTTCTCCCGAATTTTTTTCCTGTTTGGGAATCACATCTCTGGCAGTAGTTTTGTCCCACTCTGACTCTAGCTCAGGAGGCCTAATGCATTTCAGATGTTACTAATTTTATTTCTACTTTCTCTTTAATACTAGATTTGTTGCATTAACCTTGCTCACACTTTTTCATTTAATCCCTTAATGAAAGTTTCTTCATTTCAATCACTTGTTGGGACTCTGACTAACATATCTAAAGAGATATTTTTGAAGTGCCAATGCTCAGACTTCACTCCAGATCAGTAGAACTGAAACTTTGGATGTGGAGCCCAAGTAGAAGTACTTCATAAAAATTCCTCTTGGTAAATTATAGATAAAGTCCAAATACTTTGTATTATCATTCAAGGCCATATGTAATCTGATACCAAATAATCTTATCAGTCAAGCAAATATTATTTAAAAAAAAGAAACCTCTCATAACAAAATTTGGCTACTTAATAATTTTGCTAATAAGGTAATGTAAAGAAACAAGAGAAAGAAACTTAAACAAGTGTAAATAAATAACAAAGTATTTTAATGACAAGGTATAAATAAACGACAAAGCACTACTTATACGCTACAAAACAAAGGCTCCCCAAAGGGAGTAATAAGGAGAGGTCTTTACTGTCTCTCCTTTTTGGTATATTTCATTATCACTAAATCACCTCTTTCCAGAAGACTTTGTCTTAATGATCCTTCTCATTTTAGGTTATTGCTCCCTTTGGGGTGGCACATATACACGATGGAATACTATGCAGCTATAAAAAAGGATGAGTTCATGTCCTTTACAAAGACATGGATGAAGCTGGATCCATCATTTTCAGCAAACTAACACAAGAACAGAAAACTAAACACTGCATGTTCTCACTCATAAGTGGGAGTTGAACAATGAGAACACATGGACACAGGGAGGGGAATGTCACACACCAGGTCCTATTGGGGAGTAGGAAGCTGGAGGAGGGATAGCATTAGGAGAAACACCTGATGTAGATGACAGGTTGATGGGTGCAGCAAACCACCAAGGCATGTGTATACCTATGTAACAAACCCGCATGTTCTGCACTTGTATCCCAGGACTTAAAGTATAATAATAATTTTTTAACAGACTATCAAAAAAGGAGAGATCTTTCAAAGAATCACATACTTCTTAGGTATCTGTCATACCCTGAAATGCAAAGAATCTCAAAACATCATTTTGTACAATTTTCCTGTGAGGTATCCATCTCTTATTATTTGAACAGTTATCATGAAGTCTCACATTTGATTGTTTCATATTCTTTCACTTGGATTGGTCACCATTCATGATCACCTCATGGGCTGAAAGGATCCTCCCCTCTCAGCTTCCCAAGTAGCTCCAGCTGGGGCTATAATCATGCAGCACTATGCCTAGCTATTTTTTTTTTTTTTTTTTTTTGTACAGATGAGGTATCATTATGTTGCCCGGGCTGGTCTTGAACTCCTGGATTCAAGCAATCCCGCCAGATGTGAGCCATTATGCCCGGCCCGTATTGACTTCTTATCATCAGTATCCAAAGGTGAGTCAAGTCAGCCAGTGACTTTGAAGTAAGTAAAACATACTTTGATGACTTTGGTTCATCTAGTTCTAGCCAGATGTGGGAAAAAAAAAAAAAAAAAAAACACTGTTCTCTGGCCAATTAGTTCCAAGGTCCAAACTATTTAGTGTTTATGTAAGGTTATGTCCTACGGAAACATATTTCTTCATGCTACACTTACTGTTTAATACACATGAAGATTACAAAACCATGTAAATGAGCAGTGAAAAAAGAAAAGCCCTTCTCAGTCAGTCAGAAGATATGTTTATACTACAATCAAGAAACAAGAGCAGCCTCGGAATGAGACAAAATCTCGGCAGGTATTGTGGGCTTGGAAAGGATTGCGTGACTATGTCATTAGAAAACCATATAATTTTTTTTTCACTCTTTGAATCTTTTAACAGAAAAATGACTTTTGGCAGAAGGAAGAAGAGTATGTCTTCTAAACACTAAAAATTTCTCTCAGAGGCCTTTCCAAGATGTTTTGGATGGCTCTCTGCCTCTCACTCTCTGGCAGCCCGCTCGCCCATCAGTGTTTGCTGAAGGTCAATAAACCCTGCGCAGGCGGGTGCTGCGGAGTGCATGTGTGAGAAAACCTGCTGTTGTTGCGGTAAATGCAGTGTCCACAAATTCATTAGGAATGCATTTGTTCCTGGAAGTGCTAGCTATTCCGGTAACTGGCTGCCGCCAATGTTTTTAACCATATTCTCCACTTTTATGCAGACATTACAGGGCAGAAAACCAGGCTTCTGTTCTCACTGCCTGCATCAATTTGTAATTTGTTACTTGATCGGCTCGTTTTACCTTTCGTCTAGTATAAAAGGGCAGTCTGGGACACTGCAGTTATGTCTGGGGCCTCCTTATTAGACTTGATGAAAAAGGGCTCTCTGGGTTAAGGGAATCGCTGAATCTACTTATTCAGCTCTAAAGAAAATATTGGGCATCAGGAAAAACTGAAAAATTATAGGCAGTGTGAAAATTAGAGGAAAATAATTTCTACCTTCCAGATTTTCTCATGTGCAACAATAGAAATATATATATATATATATACACACACACATATTATGATTCCACTGAAATGTTAAGAATTATTTTATTAAGGGTTCTTTCTTCTTCTCTTTGAGTAAATGTCCTCATTTTTTTCTGAGCAACACTTTTGTAAGCTAGCCTTTCTGAATGTCCATAATACTAATATACTTAGAGTTTATAAGGAAAAATTGTAAAAGGCAAAAAGAAACTGTGTGCTGAAATGGCCAGGATTTTATAAGCTTACACACCAACAAAATATTGCCACTTTTAACGTGACCTGACTGCCAATCTGAGAGAAGAAAACATTAAACAAAAATGGAATCACTGCCTTTTTCTCTGAAGACAATTCTGGTCTGGTTTTCTTGAGGTAATGTCACCTTAAGGGGGTGACAACATTGAACTTCCTGTGATAACAGTAGCTGACACACAAGGCTTCAGCTTACTTGTAGCTGGCATGTTAGAACTGGTGAGAAGTGTGAGGCCCTTCCCTCACGAATGGAACACATCTGTCCAGGAAATACACTTCACTGTGCCAAAATGCTTTTAGTGTATCTGCCCCCTGAGTGCCCTATCAAGCTACAATTCCCTGTCAGCAAGTACCTTGTAATTCCTTTCCTTTTATGTTGATGAAAGTCTTGATCTATTATGCCAATACTGCATACTTTCCACAGTCTCCCAGAAACTATTACTCAGTAATGTGCATAGGGGATGGTGCTCTGTTACTTAGACAACCAACCTCAGCTAAGAACATCAGCGCTTGAAGAAAAACAGTAGCTAGTCAGACTGCCATACAGCTCACGTTTCACTTTGGGAGTGGAAAGATGAAGAAAAGACCAATGGTGAGATTAGACACTAGAGAAGATAATGCACTACCTTTAGTAGAGCCAAAAGGGGTGAGTCAAGTAAGGATTTGACTTGCTATGTTCTTCAGCCTAATGGGTTCTGACCATATCCAGTGAGTTAGGGTTAAGATGAGTCAGACCTGGAAGTCCCCCTGGTTCTAATTATAGTGGCAGTAACAACAGAGCCTCAGAATGAAGCCTGAGCAGCCTCTACCCCCATTCTTGAGAAAAGTATAGGAGCCCAGGTGGTCACTATGTGTTCAGTTACACAGACATTCTGAAGTGCATTATATTCACAGTCTCTCCAAAGAGCAAACTGAATTCTACAGTTCAAGAGTGTTTGGTTTAGCACAATCAGAGAAGATTCATAAGAAGAGACTAAGGTTAGAGCAATTCTAAGTTCACTGAGACCACAGAATCAGGCAAAATGAACTAGATGCAGGTGTGTAGTAAGGTGAAAATTATTTGACCCACTATAGTTTATTTCTTTTGCTTGTTTCTAGATGAATCAAAATGTCATTAGCTGCTCATTCAGGCTATATTGAGTGTTCACCATATGCCAGTTATTTTGTTTATTGTGTTGAGTGCTGAGGTTACAGAGCAAGTTATAACTACCACACTTGATGCTGTTAAATCTATGCCAGGCAATATTCTAAGATCTTAAAATACTGAATCATCCATTCCTCACAACCTAAAGAGGAAGATATTACTTACTCTTATACCAGTTTTATAGGTGAGGAAACTGATTCAGAGAAGTTAAATAACTTGCTCCAAATTACAGAGCTCTTCGGTGGCAGAGCAGTGATTCAAATCAGGCAGCCCAGCTCCTAGACCATGCTCTTAACCATCATACTCTCACATTCCATGATCATGAAACACCGACAGAAACACTACTGGATGAATGGTTGCTAAGGTCACATGCCATTGATGACAAAACGAAGAAGCAATCCATCCACTTCTGAATCCCTGACCACTCGTGATCAGGCCTCTGAGACAATGCCAAATGAGAATGACAAATGCCCACAAGCCTTTCTACAGCCCAAGCTACGCTGAGCAAAATCCATCCCCTTGAATGTGGCTTTTTTCAGGTTAATCTTTTGTTCTTAAACCATTCAACAAAAGCAAAACAAAGACTAACATTACAAATTCCCCAAATTGATATTTCAGATTTTATATATTATATTCAAAATCCATCCTCATAAAAGAGGGTATCTTGAAAGGCAGCACAAATATTTCAGCATTTTCTTATTTTTTGATAAGAAATCTGCTTTCCCGTAAAAGTACTCAAAAGTTGCAAAACTTTCAAGTCACAGTCCTCAGTGGATGTTTCTCAATGAATAATACGGGCTTTGCAATAGACCTTTTAGCCTCCATATCCCAGGGTTCTTTAGAGGAGGATAATAAATCCCATGGCATAGGTATAATTCAGATTTTCACCTTCACGTTCATATGATTGTTTAATATTTATCAACAAGCACTATTTGTTGGAGGCCCAAGTCAGCCAAACATTTAAAGTAATTTCCCCCAGCAGAATCTCCAGTTTATAAAAATAACTTGGCAAATAATTTGTAAGTGATGTTCTTAAGTAATCAGCATGCCATCTAAGGAAATTTTGAAGTTGGTATGCTATTTTAGAGAGCAGCATACAAAAGTTTCCAATACAATTTATTATGAGACAATGTCGTAGGTGGAAAAATCCTGAATATTATTCTTTGGGTAGATATAACAGATAGAAAAGCACACCGTTTAAAACATGTCACTGCAGGAGTGAGTTAATTATCCACTTTGGCTGCTGAATTGTGTGTTCAAGCTTTGTAACTTTTTGGTTAAAAGAATCTACCATTTACTGGTTGTTGTTCTGTTTTTAATAGAAAAAGAAAGTCAAGTGAAGAATTGTCACCATCTCTGCCATAAAGGAAAACGTGGCCCATTTTCTTTTTGATACAGCTGCAATTCTTTTATCTACTTAATTCAATATGTGTATATTTATCTAGATATGCAGTAATGCAATCTGTAGCTATACAGATCAACTACTATATCCAGGGTTCTTTTTCAAGCACTGCAAAGGTGAATAAGGCATACTTCAATACCTTAAGAAATGTACTGCCTAGTTAGAAAAATATAGTAAGAAGTATGAGTAACTCTTACACTCTTATAAAAGAAGTATGTGATAATTAACAGTTTATAATTTCAACTATATATTTGAAGAGTTCAAAAAAAGGAGCAATCACATCTATTCTGAGACACTGAAATGCTTCATGGAGAGAATGCATCTGAGAAGGGCTCTGGGTAATAAATGGATAGCAGTAGACTCGAAAAGGAGGTTCAAGAAAGAAGAATACATACATCATTATTCAAAACAAGATACTTCCAGCACAATTTGGAATTGCAAAATCGTGGAACCAACCCAAATGCTCATCAATCAATGAATGGATAAAGAAATTGTGATATACATACTATATATATATCACATGGAATATATATATTCCATGATATACATATATATCCATGTGACATATGATGAAATATATATATATCACAGAATATATATATATTTCATCATATATATGGAATTCCATATATACATATATATGACGGAATTGATGGAATACTACTCAGCTATAAAAATGAATGAGTTAACAGCATTTGCAACGACCTGTATGAAATTGGAGAATATTATTCTAAATAAAGTAACTCAGGAATGGAAAACCTAATATCGTATGTTCTCATTGATATGTGGGAACTAAGCTATGATGACGCATAGGCATAAAAATGATACAATGGACTTTAGGGACTTGGGAGGAAGAGTGGGAGGGGAGTGAGGGATAAAAGACTAAAAATAGGTGCAGTGTATACTGCTCAGGTGATGGGTGCATCAAAATCTCACAAATCACCACTAAAGAACTTACTCATGTAAGCAAACACCACCTGTACCCCAATAACCTATGGAAAAATAAAAATAAAAAATAAAGAAAATAAAGAAAAATAGACCAAGGCATATACATGAGAAAGAAACAATGCCAAGCCAATAATCAAGCATGGCATCAATAGGAAAAACAGTGAAGAGACCTATTTGACAAGAGCGTACAATGCCTTAAAAACTTAAGGTGAGAAAAGTGAGTTGAAAATGAAAATGATGAGCTAACTTGCATTTCATCTTACAGAGTAAAAGACCTTTTGAAGAGGGTAATTGTGTAACTGGGGTTGCCATTTATGCAATTATGTCAGGTAGTGACTTGTAAGATAGATAAGCCAGAGGAAACATGAGAGATAGCAAAGCCCAATCTGGATTTTTTTGTGTGTGTAGTAAACCACAGTAAGGTGAGGAACCCACAGGTGCTAGAAGGGCAACAGAAAAAAAAAAAAAAATGGAATAGGAGAGAGAGGATTTGTGAGTCACTGTTAATGAATTTCTAGGTTCTGTCATCTGATTAGATTTAAAACCTGGGTCAAGAACTGTGAGCTCTTCAAGCTGAATTTTCAAGTTTTGATGAGTAGGAGGAGCATCCCAAAGAGAGTGGAAAAAAAAAAAAAAAAAGATAAACCTAACATTAAGCATCAGGCAGTTTAACATGTATGAGGCTGTTGAGAGATCCTTTCAAGCCCCTACAGCATATTCACAAAAGTAGATTTGCTGCTTGAAATACTGAAAGCAGATGCTTTTCTTTGACCAGGACCATTACCAAAAATACCCTCCAAATTTCTTTTGTTTTAGATGAAAGTGCTGCTTAGGTAAATGCGAGCTTTCAAATTTAAGGTGCTGCTGTTGTTACTTAGATATGTCCTTCTTACTTGAGAGTGATATTTCCTGTGGCTTGAGTGTTTTCTGATAACACTGGTACATTCTGAGGGCCCCTCGCACAAATTGGAGGGAACGGTCTTCTAGCCAAGGCTGACAAGGCTCGTGGCTTTCCAAATGAAGGTCAGAGAGAGTACAGCATTTTATCATGCCACTCTCTCCAGAAGGCTCAATGGAGCCGACCACTGTGACCACTTACTGCTGTCACTGCTCAGTGATTGACAGTTACATTGCTCAATTCTGTACTCTCATTCCAGTTTGTTGTAGTTAAAAATGCAGGTGATTTTGTGTCCTACAGACTTGGACTCTAAGTCTGTTTCACCCATTTTGGTTACAAACTCATTTAATGTAGCAATTTTTAATTTAGAAATCTAGGCTTCATCAATTCTACCACAGATAGTGATTTAATCGTGCAAGCTTGAATTGTTATTCATTGTTTTTATTCTGTTAATTGACAAATAAAAATTGTATATGTTTGTGATGTAAAATGTGATGCTTTTGATATATATATATATATAATCAATCAATGAACCTCACATATTTGTTTTGTGTGTGTGTGGCGAGAACCCTTAAAACCTTCTCTCTTAGCAATTTTTAAATATGTAATATGATATGTAAAATAAATCTCTTAAAATTATTTATCCTGTCTAACTGAAATTTTGTTTCCTTTGGCCAATATCTTCCCAATCTCCTCTCCTCTACTCCCCAGCCGCTGGTAACCACCATTTTACTCCGTTTCTGTGAAATCTTATCATTTGCAACAACATGGATGAACTGGAGGACATTATATTGAACGAAGTAAGCCAGGTACAAAAAGACAGATACTGCATGATACCATTTACACATGGAACACAAAACAGTTTAACTGAATTTTTGCCAACTACTAAAATGGACATTCAGGCAGTTATATGAAGTCAGAAGTAGAACCATGTACTATTCTTCCTTCTCTCTTATCCATCTTAATTATTAATAACATTTTTCAAACATACCACTTTGGTAGTATATTTTATGATTCCATTGATTTATTTAAAAATATAAATGGGTGCCTATTATGTGCCAAGCAATGTGGTAGGCTCTGAGGACTCACAAGTAATATAGACACAGATTTACCCTCAAGTGGTTTATTGTCTAGGGACAGAGAAAGGAACATATACTTTTTTTGAGAATATGTTTTTCTCCAAACTTTGAGAAGATATTTATTAGGTAGTCAATGAACCCATAAAACAATACAGGTTAACACCTATAAAGCAGAGGGTGCTATAAAGCAGAGAATGTGAAGAACTAGGAATGCTTTTACAGTGTTGGTGGGAGTGCAAATTAGTTCAACCATTGTGGAATACAGTGTGGCAATTCCTCAAGGATCTAGAACCAGAAATACCATTTGACCCAGCAATTCCAGTACTGTGTATATACCCAAAAGATTATAAATCATTCTACTATAAAGACACATGCACACATATGTTTATTGCAACACTATTCACAGTAGCAATGACTTGGAACCAACCTAAATGCCCATCAATGATAGACTGGATAAAGAAAATGTGGCACATATATGCCATGGAATACAATGAAGCCATAAAAAAGATGAGTTCATGTCCTTTGCAGGGACATAGATGAAGCTGGAAACCATCTTTCTCAGCAAACTAACACAGGAACAGAAAACCAAACACCGTGTGTTCTCACTTATTAAGTGGTAGTTGAACAATGAGAACACGTGGACATAGGGAGGGGAACATGACACACCAGGGCCTGTTGGGGGGTTGGGGGGGTGACGGAAGGGATAGCATTAGGAGAAATGCCTAATGTAGATGACCAGTTGATGGGTGCAGCAAACCACCATGTCACGTGTATACCTATGTAACAAACCTACACGTTCTGCAATGTATCCCAGAACTTCAAGTGTGTGTGTGTGTGTGTGTGTGTGTGTGTGTGTGTGTATATATATATATATTTATTTATTTCCTGGTAACAGACACTCACAAATGAATTTTCTAAATATTATTCATCCAAACATTTTTGACAGCCATTAGCCAAACGTTTAATGCTTCATTTATTTACTCCCAGAAATTTCCGCAAATTTAAGTCATCAGTTCCTAAACAGTTGTTTCTGGAGTTTTTATGTTCTCATTAAAATATAAAGAGGAAAAATGGTAATACAATGAAGAGCCAAATATTACAAGATATCATGTGTCTGGTCACAATCCCCTTTCATTTTATTACAATGCAAACATGGGACTCCTTCGGAAATAAAAATTCCTATTCAGAACTGAAATTGTTCTGACAAGACTCAAGCCAGCTCAGGCAAAACAGTTACTTCCTCCATGAGATCAAAAAAAAAAAAAAAAAAAAAAATGAAGCTATACCTATGCTCTAACAATATACTTTCTGGTACTTATTCCTCTGGCACTTTTGTCCACACCCAGGGACTCTGAAATTATTGCACCCAGAGGGAATATTTTTATCTTTAATTATTTATCTGTAATTGATTATCTTCTAATTAATGAGTTTAATTTAAAGTAATTATTAAATACTCTTCTTTTTCCTAATTTACAAAGAATTAGAGCTGAGGATATTAAATGGTTTCAGGGTACAGGCAGGAAGTGATTTTATTGTTCTCTAGCCATTGCCTTTTAATATTCTATGATAGATTTGCTTTCTGTGCTATTTGACAATAATTTGGGCATATCTTAGATTTCCAATCACTTTCAGTTGTAAGAACACACAATAAGTCAATGATCATGATGAGAGAGAGAGAGAGAGGAAGAGAGCAAGAGGTGTGGGGCGACTGGATTTTAAAAAATTCAGTCCCTATTAAACACAGGTGTCAATATTGTATCTAATTCTTGGCTCTTTTTCTCACTCCCATAAGGACTAGTTTTCCTGCAAAGATAATGAATTTTAAGCTTCAGAACTCTGAACTTGGAGGGCCTCTTACAAACCCTGTAGCTAATGTTGCATTTGCATGTTTTGTGTTCTGCTTTTGAAAGAGCATTCTCCAAATTTCCCAAGGCCCTACAAAAACTGGATTCATCTCTCCCAGAAATGTAGGTTTGATCAGTGCACAGAAGGACATGTGGAAAGGTGTGGAGGAGCTAATCTACTCTTTGACTCCTCCTCCTCTCTCAATCATTTCTACCCCTCACTCCTCGAGAGTTAAAGCAGAAGTGGACTTGGAAGAAATAAGCAATTGTTTCTTCACTTAATAGCAGCTGTTCGTAGTTAACCCTTGACTGTAGGTATCCTCTCCAAGACACCTAAATGCTGACTTTCTCTTGAAGTAGAATTTCTTGATATGGGCAGTGGTCTCCCTAGATGACCTCAGATGACTACTCGCAAATCACTCCTCCCCTGGTTCCTGGTCCTTGATGTTCACACTACATTTATTTGTAGTTCACACTACAAATTTTCTAAACTTGTACGTTTAGAAAAATGTACAAATAGTATAGTTTAATCATTGGAAAAATCATTTATTGAACATTCCCTCTGCATGAGGTTCTACGTGAGATATTTTTCTCATATTATTTCTCAATAACAATTTAAAACATTACTTGTGGTTAACACACACAAATGTCCACACATGCACAAATCTTTAAACATATAGCAAACAGCACACTTAATGTATCAATTTTAGGTGCAAAGAGCAGAACTAGACAAGTATGTATCCATATTGTTTGGGGATTTCACAAAGTATAGCTTTAGAAAATTTGGACAGCACAGTGAATTTCCAATTTTCCAGACAACTCATTCTCTGCGATAATGAAGGTTGGAGATGCATTTGAAGTTCATCTATTGCCAAATAATTTATCCAGAAATTTTGTTGAGAACCTACCCAGTAAATTAGACATGGACTCTTGAAGTATTGTTAACTCATTTCAAATAATTGTATCAGGAGGACTGTCTATGTGACTCACCATTCTGTCTTTAGATTTATACTCTTTGTGGCATATAGTAGGTACTCATTAAATATTTGTTGATGAAATGAATGAATAAACAAAGGATATCTTCCCCCAATCTATTATTCATCACCCAATGCAAAGCTGAGTCTATATCAATAAAGTAAATAGAGAGAAACCTTATCATAATCCGCCAGATATACTTTTTATTTCTTTCCAAACTTGCTATACACAAGGGTTACATATACATTCCATCTCATTCTCAGCTTCCTCTGAGGTTTATGACTCCACGCAGCAACCATGTTTATCTTCTCTCCACATGCACTAGTAGAATTCCTGGAAAAGATGCCAGAGTAAAGAAAATGCTTTCATTCTGCTATCTGTTAAGGAAGGAATCCTTTTCAAACATAAAGGAACCTCCCCATAATTATCTGTTTCTCCTATTCTTCTGTCGTATGGTTTATCCCAACACAGGTAAATCAACAATAATTTCATTAAAAGTCTAAAAATCTGAACAGTTGTTTCTTCTTTGGAAATTAAATTCTTAGAGACTGTAATGAAGCAAGATAAACAAAAAATTTTGATCAGATTGAAATCTTTGAATACTGCAGTGTGTCTTGGATATATCTGTAGCCTGTTCTTTATTTTTTCACCTATTATGAGAATAATAGTTCTTTTAAAGGGAACCTTTTGAAAATATATCGCTAGTACCATATATGCAATATTTATGATTTAATGCTTTACATTATAAAATGAATGTTATGTTGATATTATCATCTATATATATGTGTGTGTATATATATATATA
>NW_012115488.1:7955369-7977138 GCF_000951035.1 Colobus angolensis palliatus | reverse complement strand
GTTTCACCGTGTTAGCCAGGATGGTCTCGATCCTCTGACCTCGTGATCCGCCCGCCTCGGCCTCCCAAAGTGCTGGGATTACAGGCTTGAGACACCGCGCCCGGCCGATATTATCATCAATATATAAACACAATTGGAAAAAACAAGAAAATGAGGAAGATACTCTTCAGATTTGTAGGTTGCCATTTGTTGAGTATTGGAGTTAAGTTGCCAACCCTTTATAGACTTCTCTTTTCTCTTCATAAATGGACAAGTTTGCCCAAAGCAAGTCACATTATTACCACAGTGATTCTATGGCAGTGACTTTCCAGAGTTACTACTCAGGACTCTCCGCCTGAATTGGTGATAGGGAGCTCTAAATTCTTCTCCTCCTCTCATGATCTTTGCAGCCTTCACCACCTAATGAAGGTGCAGATTACGATCCCAGATTCTGGCCATTTGTGTATATTCCATTGTGTTTGAATTTTATAAGCATCATGGCCAGTGGAAATTTCCTATAGGACTATACTTGTAGTCAGAAATGAAAAAGGACCACTTTTTTTTTGGCCTTTCACTTCACTGAAGCTGCACTCAAACTATTACCTATTTAATTCAAGTGTAAAAACAAAACCCACTAAACATTCAAGATGAAAGTCTAGAGTATGTTTTAGGATTTTTTTAACCTCAATTAAATTTCTGAATGTATTAATTCTCCATTTCACTTAGCATTTGTTAGGTGAGAAAGGGGGGGCCCAAGAGAGTTTTATAATGATTAGGGCAAGAAGCATATATTGACAAGTAGAGGCTCTCTGTGTGATGAAATTTACCATCCTCAGTGAATACAATGACAGCACCATGGGCTTAATATATTTTTAAAAATTTTAAACTATGGTGTAATGTTCTTTTTTTTGAAAATATGCAAGAGTGATGTAAATTGTGTTATTAGTAAACCACTTGGGATTGTGTTTTTAAGGCTTTTTATGTCTGAACCCACAAGTAGTTTGCCAAGGAGCGGTGCCCCTAATCACCCTCGTAGCTAAGCGAACACATTAAGCTGAGTTTCTAATGGCATGAGCCGGATTACCCTCACCATGATGAGTATGATTTTGAAACCAAGAAACTTTAGGTTTGTCCTTTAAGAAAAGTGATTTACAGGAGAAGGTTGTGGGAGGGAAAAAGGAAACCTATTTTACCCAAAAAGGAGACAATATCCTTGCCCGAGGCAGCATTGTGACAGTGCCAATGCGACAGGGTTGTGAAATACTGAGTTTTTGTTTTTGTGGTGATGTCTGAAAGTACTGGTTACTGCACTGATGTCTTGTTATCACGTATCTCTAGTTCCAGATCTACTTCCTTATAATTGCTAATGAAAACAGGGCCATGAACAAAGCAGTGGCTAGATCTTCACTGCAATTATTCTGTTGTTTGCATTAATAGATGACGTCTTCTGAAAATTTCTTAATAGTTATCTTTGGCATTTAAGAAAGAAAATACAATTGTCTTTTCCCATATTTTTAAGGCTATTTAGATTTTTGTCCTATAAGCTGACTTGCCTTTATTTCTCTAACCCTAGGCATCCGTTAAAAACAGTCTCTGACTATTAATGTGTATTTTGCAAGTAATCAAAATCACAGTAACTGAGGAAAATTAGGACAAGCCTAATAGTAGTCAAGCTCCAAATAGGCTTTAAAATGAAAATAGAATACGTGACTCAGAATACAGTACTAGTTCTTCATCTTACAGATGTTCTCAGCCATCAGACTCAGCGTGGGCTATGACACTGGTAAGTGTGGGTGAAATGGGTAAAATTCTGGAGAGAATGATAGGGTTTTTTTTCAGACTATCTTCCTATTACCTCATATTACTTTATGTTTTACAGAATGTACAGAAAACTTTGCCTACTCATTTCTTATTTGTCTTAATAGCAAGCTTTCAGTGAGCCTTAAATTAGTAATAGAATTGCCTCCCTCTTCTAATGGCATTTTAGGTTTACACAAAACCCATCTCAGGAAACAAGTGTCTGGCTTTAGTTACTTATTAACTGAGTGGCCACCTCTTTAAACAAAATTCACTAATGATTTCTGTGATGACACATCATTCATTGGGCCAACAAGATAGAAAAGGCAGCATCCCTGACCACGGAAGGGACATGACAGAAATGCTGTCGTGATATTTATATTCCACCTACTCGAAAGACCAATTGAGAAACTCCATATGGACTCCAGTTTGCCACTAGCCCACAGAATTGAAGTTTCTTAGCTGGCTTAAATTAAGAATTTTGGGTAAGTGTAAAACTTTGCATATATTTATTTTCATAATTCTAGGCAGTTTATTTTCATATAGTTCTTCTCATCCTACCCAATTCTCTTTTAGTTGACACAATAGGCAAAGGAAATACATTCTTAGAAAGCTTGTAAGAAGAGAGGGCCAGGTATTAATAGGAGAAAGTAAAAGAACATTGCCCGATAGCTCTAATGTAAGGTGCATTAGTGAGGAAAAGATATGTAAACCTAGTTTAGGACAACAAGAAAAAGAAGGTAGCCTCTGTTGAGGTAGATTGGCTGATTTGAATTATCTGAAACCCCTTCCTCTCACTTCTCAACATTGGCCAAATGGCAGGTGGTACAAGTCCAGTTCCCCAGTAAGTTCCTGTAAACAAAACTACTTATTTATAGACAACTTCTCAGTACTGTTTTTCAGGAGCTCAGTCAGAATGCAACTCAGAGCCACATCAACTGCAAAGAAAAATAAAGATATAAAATTCTGTTTTCAAAAATTTGCTTTACAACTGGAATGAGGTCCTCCGTGTATTTTGGGGGATCCTTAGCATCATGACTTGAGAACAGGTTTAAAGAAACATAGAAATAAGCCCCATGAACTCCTGCACTGGAGCAAAAAGAAAATTTGGCTGACATCATGGAAAACTGCCAGCAGAGTTAAGCAAAATTTGAAATATCTACTTCTCCTTTCTATTCTTTCTTCTTTCTATAGGACATTCATTGGAATCAGCTTTGATGGAGGAATAACTGAGCCTCCGTGTATACAGACAGATCATAAAGTGGAGAACTGGGCTATTGAAATACTGAAGCTTTCCCCAAAACGTTTTGCCGTATTTATTTATATATTGCAAAGTAAAATAATAATGTCTTCCTTTCAAAAAATACACGTCAATGTGCTTTAATTTATTCTCATAATTCTCCATATGAAATTTGCAGATATGTGAAGATTAACTCAGCATATATTTCAAAAGGTTAATTCTTGAATAGTTTTAATCTAGGCTTATGTTACATATAGAAAATAGTAGGAAGAGGTATAGTTGCTTACAAGGATGAAAAAATATGGCAGCTTTTAGTATAATCCCTTCATACATTCTAAATCACTACATGTATTCACCAACAGCAAAATGAAATCACTTTACACATTCACCAGTTTTTATTCAGAAACTATTAAATTCAAGATATCTTGTGTGTTCTGAATATAATTGCAAAGGTACATAAATATAATCTTATTCTTCAGAAACAAAATTTCACCAAAAAGATAAAGTGTAAGCTTATTTGCAGCAAAGATATATTTACTACTTGGTGGCCCACATAAGGCACCTATTACATATTTACTGAATGAGTTTATAAACCATAAAATCAAGTAATTTTAATATAACATAGGATATAAGCCACAAATGTGATTAATTCCTATGGGATTTCAGGGGAAGGGGCATCACTGTTAACTGAATGATCAGTGAAGAACTCATGGAGTTGTATGAGCTGATAAAGATTTTAGTTAGGCAATAGTTCAAAATAGGGCATTGTTTGGTAGGCAGAAACAAAAGAGGAAGTCTTAGAGAGAACAAAAAGAACCAGACCATATAGGGGTGGGGTATAAATACAGAATGGGAATAAGGGGCATCCAGAAGATCAATTTTGTTTGAGTAGGTAGAGCAGTAATGGGAGAAAATGGATTGGAGTCTGATTACAAAGGCCTCAGTTGTTACACTGAGGACCTCACCCCTTTTTCTGAAGACCAATGTTTTCCATGTCTCCTAGAGTGCTCTTCTATTGCTAAATTTCTTGAGCACTCACCATAACAAATGTGTGTTTATATATTAAAATTTTATAAAGTATACACATTATATTGTCCATCTAATCTATCCTTTATATACATACAGATGTACGTACATGAACACATACTACAAGTAGACATTTTTAAGTGTCGACTAAGTGTGACATGTCTACTACAGTTTTTATCCACATACAATAAATGTATTTAGTTATTTTTGTACATATTTGCTTACTACATATCATCTCTATTCCCTGTTGAACTGTAATCCTTATAAGAGAAGGAAACATTTTCTTGTTCTTTCTATATTGCAAGTGCCTAGTGCAGAATCTGACACAGAGTAGGTGCTTATTAAATATTTGTTTCATGAAGAAATTTGTTGAACAATTGACTGATCAAATTTGTTTTGAGGTGAGAATAATCTGGAGCCATCAAACATTCTTCATATTTCCCACTAGAGACTATCTATATATCATGTGTTATAAACATTAACCCTCAATCTTGAAACTATCAATGATAGACTCCATATTAAAGAAAAGATGGGAGAAACAAGGCTGTCCCATCTTGAATATAACACTAAAATGTTCTCTTTTCTTTAACAGCTTTATTAACATGTTATTAATATACAATACATTACACATACTCAATGTGTACAATTTGATGATGGACATATTCATACACCTGTGAAACCACCACCAGAAATCAAGGTAATGGATATACCGATCACCTCTAAAAGTTTCCTTATGTCCTTTTATTTGTTATTTTTGGTGTGTGTATCTGTGTGTGTGTGTGTTTAGAACACTTAATGAAACTTTCTTAATATAGTTCCCATTTCTACAAACTAAAGACATAGCGATTCCTTCCACAGATGTATTTAAAAAGGAATATAAAATTCCATTTATAATTTCTTCATATAAAATAAAGTATCTCAGAATGAGTTTTTTGGACTCCAAGGATTCCCAATAGGATCTTTAGTGACTTTTCTGGGATAAGGTTTAGAAAAATGTGTTTGAGGAGAGTGACTACAGACTGCTATTTCAACTAGCCATCTCCAATTTTCTCCTTTAATATGGATACTTTTTATTGGATACTATTTGGGGAAAAAAAGGGCTCAGGCAATTAACACAATGTTTTTTAAAACCAATAATATACAGGTGTTTAAATCCTGTAGAAATACAATAGAACTAATTAATAACTGTGAAATCTAAAATGAATCTTAATCTTTTTGTCATATTGGTTTGTTTATATATTGGCACACCTACTCCTCAATCTATGGTATTGCTGCTGAAACTAGAGTAAAAAGAAATAAAACTAATACTATAATCAAAGATGCTTTTACCCTTAAAAGTTGTTGGTGATTATTCTTTTTTGTCTTCCCAAATCCAACTCCTCCCCTTTTCTACTTATCACCTGGTCTTCCTTGTTAGTTGGCATGTGGTCAAGGTCAACCAATGGGACGCATTAGAGGGAGATGAGACCATGGGAAGAGAAGAAAGTCATAGTTTATTTTCCAGTTTCTACCTGCTTTCACACTGCATGTCTAGCAGTAGCTGCATCTGTCTTTTGGTTCCCTTTTCCACAGTTCTAGAAGTCACTGGACTCTTTTCCTTCTGTTCAGGTCCTAGCACGTAACAACTTTCCACTGTTGCTATTCTCTGGGTCTTTACTATTTCTTTGTCTGATCCTTTGCTCTTCTCACACCTCTGTAACTGATTTATTGTCTCTTTATTTGAGCCATCTGGCGAATGACGTTCCCTACCATTTCCTTGGCTGATACAAAGTTGAAGCCTATTAAAACATTAAAAACTAAAATACAGAAAATTAAAATACTGGTCATTAAAATGTTTTACTGTTGATTCAACCTTGTTTACCATGTTTCCAATATATCATACCATACATTCTTTTTGCCAAAAACAAGAACTACTCTATATTCTTATAGACTATGAGCAAATTAAAACTAAAGAAAGAGTTCATATAATGTTATGTAAGTGAATGTCCAGAAAAATTATTACTTCATTGTAAATAAATTTTCAGAACTCTGCATTCTGCACTTGAGTGCAAGCCAGAAGGTGACAAGACCATATAACTCACCTCACAAAGCCAGGGAAGACTAAGGAAATACCCTCAAAAAAGTTCAAAGAGTAAATTTATATATGTGCACATGTCCACTTACTACAAAAAAAAGCAGAATATGTTATTATAAGAGGCCCAAGAGACTAGTTAATGACTAGTAGCAAAATATTTTTGCTTAAGTGTCTACCACTGTCTGTATTTCAGCAAAAAGTATAGTTGGCAAACACCTTAATAGTCATAACTAGCATTTACTCTTAAAAAAATGTTGTACCAAGAAACCCTGAAAAAATGTATGACATGAACATGAAGAAACTTTAATAAGACAAAATAAATGGAGACTTCTATGTTTTGAACATATTCTTGAAAAGAGATCATAGAAAGTTTCCATAGAGCTTTTTGGAAAACATTGACTGGTTATTTTTATGTAGCTGAAAAAAAAGCACGATATTTTACAAAGGAATAAAGAAAAGTGGCTTGCAATGAGTTTTAAAGAAAATCTTGTTTTGAGAGAAATGTTCAGCAATCCACTCTATTATTTTAGGCATCTTAAAGGAATATCCACAAAATTAATTGATGTTAAAAACAAAAGCAATCATTGAATATATACTGTGAGTTAAATAATTATAGCGCGATCGTCTCTGAAAATCAGAGGGAAATGTCATCTAGATCCATCATTAGTGAATAGGCAGGACATGTTCTCAGGTCAAAGAGTTGAAGTAAACTAGATTGCTAGAGTAGTATCTTCTGCCTGCCTTGAATTTACAGAATGAGCATCAAAGAATCCGAAACAAAACAAAAAGGAATGACTTAGGGCAATTTTTGTCTCTGTCAAGTAGAATCACAATTCTGAAATAACAAAACATATCTGTAGTTTCTTTAGTGATGCATGTGAAAGACAGCTATGACTATAAGAAATGCATGAGAAATAGCAGTATCCTGCCCATAGTCTACCCACATCAAAGAGAAAGAGTTGGGATCAGAGGTGAACTTGCCTCCCCTAACAGTGGTATGGCCGAATGGCCAAGACCACCTGACACTGTGAATACAGGAGAAGAAAGATTGCCACAAATATCACCAAATTCAGGAAAGCATCAGTGGCTGATGAAATGACATCATGAGTCACATTTGAAATCCAGAGCTCTCAGAAGCCTGATTGATTGGAGAAAAATTGTTCATACATGAGAAAAAGATATGTATTCAAAGAGAATTATAAACATAAACAAACCTCATGAGCTACTGAAACCATGATGACATTTTGCAATTTGATAAGGCTATGTTCTTCTAATTCGGCAGTAATATTTTTCTCCATATATATGATAAATTTGTTAAAGTCATCACTGTATGCTACTTCCTAATTGTGACATGATCCCTTGGTACTTACAATCTGGCTCTCACTATGACCAATCAACTGAGAATTCTCAGGAAACCTGCAAATTCTCTTTGCAATATGCAACCTGATTTACTACCACTTCCACTTATACTTTTTCTTCCTTTGGAACTGATGACATGGTATACCCAGGATTTTTTTTCCTGTCTCTTCAACCATGCTTTCCCTGACACCTTTCCTTTGCTCATCCTCCAGATGTCAGGATGTCTACAGAACAGACATTTTCATCAGAGTATCAACTGTAGATTTTGGGCCTCAAGACATGAGGGGAAACTGTTCTACATCGTTGGAATTCCATCATCTGCCAGTTCCTCAAATTATCTTTGAGATGGTTCTCAGGTTTTTTCTTTCTTTCTTTCTTTCTCTCTCTCTCTCTCTCTTTCTTTCTTTCCTTCTTTCTTTTTTATTTTTATTTGTTTATTTTGGTTTTTTTGGTGGAATCTCACTCTATAGCCCAAGCTGGAGGGTAGTGGCACAGTCTCAGTTCATTGCAAACTCCGCTTCTGGGGCTCAAGCGATACTAGTGCCTCAGTCTCCCACGTAACTGGAACTATATAGGTGCGCGCCACCACACCCAGCTAATTTTTTGTATTTTAGTAGTAACAGGGTTTTACCATGTTGCTCAGGGTGATCTTGAACTCCTGAGCTCAGGCAATCCACCCACCTTGGCCTCCCAAAGTGCTAGGATTACAGGCATGAGCCACAGTTCTCAGGTTTTTTTAAGATCAGAAAAAATGAAACTTTGCCTATAACGTTCTTACTTTGGCACAGTCTTATTTGTTTAAATATGGAGTGTGTGTGTGTGTGTGTGTGTGCACAAAAAACAGTCACAGGCAAATCCTTAGACATATCAATCAGCGCTTTTCAACTCAGAATATTTCTGTGATGCACATATTTATTGTAAAATTATATGTTATGTACTAGTATGGGGATTTGCTAATTATGATAGAAATAATACTTATTTTCTACAAGTTACAAATGTTTTACCTAAGAAATAGTTGAGTAATAATGCAAAGTTAATGGACAATTACGATTAGCTGAAGAAAGTTTACTTCCTACTGCAAATAAATTACTATTAATAAGAAACCTTCTTCCTCAGCATACAGACTTGCCTTGCAAGATTTGGTCACTTTCTTCTTTTTTCATAGGAAACTTAGTTATTGGTTTGTATGGTTTCCTTGGAACACAAAATATTGTCCAAAATTACTTTTTCTACCAAGTCTAGCAGTTATCAGCTGCAACGTTGTTTATATGCTTTGAAAGCTACTATAAACACCTGTCCTCTTCCCCAACTCTTCACCTTATAATTGCCTTGGGGACTCTCCTATTCCCTTGATGTCCTGAGTTTGAATTCCTTAGTAATCCCACTGAGTATGTGCTGCTATATGAAATGCCATGTTGTTATTAGAAGGAACCAGTTGATGATGAAGACATGAGTCCCCAAGAAGTTCAGAGATTTGCTCGGCTTAGACAGGGAATAAGAGAGTAAACCAGAACAGTGTCACCTGACAGATTTGGTGTAGTGCATCTCTTAACCATCATAGTGTATTAAACTAAAAATATCTAAACCTAAGATCTATGCTAAATCAGGTAACACTTGTACTTTATTCTCACATAAATAGGTAGTGGTAGTTACCAATATTTTAAGAAAGATTTTCAAAGAAAACACTGAATTGGAAAAACGTAATATCTATTTTTCCAATAAATTGGGGGAAAACATTAACTTTAGCACTGAAGCAAATGGAACCTTAAGGAAAATTTTTAGAAAAGAGCTTGCAGACTTCTATACTATATCACAAAGTAATAAAACCACAGAATATATGGGATGAATCAGAGCTTATATATTATTTATACAAATCCTTTAATTTTAGGAATATGAAAAATGGGGCTCAGATAATTGGGTGAATTTCCAGGTTCTATAACCACATATAACTGAATTGGGACTCTAGAATGTGGGTATTCTGATTCCTCATTCAGCACAATTTTCCCTACTCAAGAGTCTCTTCTGCCCTCTTCTTTCATGAAAATAATTTTTTTTCTAAAAACCTCCAAGAAGTATGAAAGTATTACAGGTTTCATGATTAAAAGTTGAGGTTCTAAACTGTTTTTAATTAGTATTTGATTTACCACCTTTTTATGGTCCTTATCCAGCTATTTCAATATATTTTTAAAATAAAATAAAAACTCTTGCTCAGTAATGATCTTTAAAATTCAGTGGCTTGAGTGCATTAGGATTTCATTGAAGACTACTTAAATGAAACTCTTTTAATAACTTTTGAAATCAACATTTGAACAAATAATTATTGAGCTATTATATGACCTACATGCTAACATGTCAATATTTGGTATTCAAGAGGCAATAATTTAACTTGGAATTATAAACATATTTTAGAAAATCTGATTTCTTGATATTTGGGTATCCGTTAATTTTCGTCACTTTTGTGTATTTCAAATACCCCAGAGTTTAATGGTAGTATTCACAAACTTATTTACTTGCAGTTCTGCCTTTCCATGAGGCATTTCTAAGTGCCCAAAACTATTAATAAGGATGAATAAATAGACACAAATGAGCTTCTTTTCAGTCGTTTACAATTTAGTCTACTATGTGCTAATCCTGTGTCCTCTGTTAATCAACCCCAAAACACAAGCCTTCCACTGTGCTCTACAGAGATGAGGCATATGTGGTGGAATTCAGTCAAAATATTAATTTAGACATTTGGGAACCATCACCTCCTTGAGAAAACTATCAGGTAAAATACGTTCATTTTCAGCCAAGTTAAATTCCCATTTCCATGAATTGCACAATCCTGTTAAAGTCAGTAAGTATCAAAGTCTTGAGCTATGGACTAGACAACATTGCCCAATAACCACAATTAGGGTTTCTAGCATCTGCTGTTCCTCTTTCACAAATCTGAATTCTTCTTCCTATGCTATCTCTCATACACATTATTCATACTGATGTTGAAATAGTGACAATTTGTGAGGAGAGCTCAGTAGTTTCATTGTAGCACTGGAAATCACTGTCCAAATAACAGAAGGAAAACTGACCCCAAGAAATTGTCTCATAAACGTTCTTAAACCCCCCATTGTATTATGATGCACTTTAAACATACAGGGAATAGAGTATTTTGTTAAATCTTTGGTTTGTCCTGAACATCAAAATTAAGAGTTTTTAACCCTCAGTTTCAAGTTCCTTCACTGACTCGCCCTGATTTGACTTCTCTTTTTTTTCTTCCATTCTCATATTTGTCCTTTAATCAGTAAAGTCCACTTACCTTGCAATCAAATCTCTTACTCCTGGCCGCCATTCTAACTTACACTTAAAATCTCTCACCAGTATACAGAATTATTTATTTCCCTTAATTCACAGAGCTCTCAAGATATAACAATTTACTGTTACTGATATTTAAATGCAATGATCATTTCCACTAATCCACTCTATATTCTTCAGGAATTTTCCCTTTTGCTCTTTATAGTACAGGAGAGAGAAAGAGTGACAGAGAAAGGGAGAGATAAAGAGAGTGAGAGAGAGCAAGGGAGAGAGAAATCTCACACATTTAAATCAATCTTAAAATTAGAAAATAGCCCCTCAAGTCCTAAGCCTGAAAGAAATAAAAGAAGATCTAGTGAGAATCAAAAAGTGGAACTGAAACAAAAATTTTAACATATTTCTCTTCATTAAAAACATTTGTTTGATTTTTAAGGAAATCTCAGTTTTCATAAAACCCTAAATATTATTATTATGTGAAAAACTATGTCTTCTCTGATATAGAAATTGACCAAACTTGCAGATTACCAAGAAGAAAATTCCATGTGGGAAGGGCCAATTTTGTAACCACATTGAATTTTTGAGCGAAATACACATTTGGAAATAAGAAAATATGAAATAATTATGTGTTTATATTATGCATTCAATTAATATTTCCAAATATGTAAAATTCGTTATAAGAATAAATAAGTATAAGTCCAGGTACAGCTGATCATTTTTACATTAAGTACAGTATATGCATCTTTCATCACTCTTCATAAATGACAAATTGTTCTATGTGTGACCAAAGATTTCCGGCTGAACCAAAAGAATTTCCATGATGCATGTTCTTGAGGTTTGTAATAAATAAACTTTTGGCTTGAGGGAGAAATTGACTTGTTGGTTTGATGACTTATTATTACAACTAACTTTCAGGAAATCTCTAAAAATATTTTCAACATAAAGTTAGCAATGTTCAGAAGGCATCCTAACGTTTTTATCCACTCCTTCTATGCAGACCACATTTGTTTTCCATGTAATCCTTTTACCCTCCTAACAACAGCTGTAACACTACTTAGCGCCCATTGGTCTAATGCTATTCTTGACTAAAACTACTAAATTACGTCTCAGAGAAGCACTAGAGAGGGCCAAAGAGTAACTCAGGTGGGAGTTCCATTGTCCTACCCAACATCTTATCCATTCTGCTCTTACTAAATCACATACTTAATCAATCAGATGATCAACCAACCTAAAAGTTCATTAACAATCTACTACATGGAAGTCACTATAGTTGTGATTTTTGATAATACAAAGAAATGTGTTACTGACAGAGGATTTAACATTGTTACTTTGACTACCCTCAAGCAATAGTCAAGCATTCATAACATGTAGCAATTTGTAATTTTGCTGAGGCATGAAATTGAATTACATGTGGCAAGAGGCTGGTCTCTAGCAGGAATCCTTTAGCTAAAGTGTGCCTATGTGATTGACCCACATATCTTCTCACAGTGGTTTAGCTATTCTCTGCTTGCGGTCAAGTTATTATGCAATAATTCTCATGATATGATTTTTTAATTTTTGAAATAAATATTTTCTTTGTGAGTACTTTTCCAGCAAATGAAGTTAGCTACTAGTTCTGGTGATAAAAGTAAAGTGGAAGCAAAACTATCCAAGAAAGTGATGATTCTAATCCAGGAAATAAAAGCTTTATGGAGACAATTACATGTTAAACTGACATTCATGAATTTGGAACTGTGGTATCCCTCATGAATATTGAGGGTCTGCCATATGAAATAAAGTCCTTATCCTTAGGGAACATTTAGAATAACACAAAATTGCTTTGTCAAAGTTACCTTCTTACAACTCACATTAGGTTTAGATCATGCAGACATGAATGTCATTTTAATTACATTTTAAGATCAAGACATTTATGTTATTTGTATTTTGCTGAATATCATGCATAAAATCATCACAGTATCTACTATTTCACAATACAAGATTTGAAATAATGACAAAATATGAGCTTTTATTTACCTAGTTATTTATTTTTAGTCTTAGGTCATAACTAATACAACTTAAGTTAAAATTAAGCTATGAATAAGAAAAAAAAACCTTCCTATTAATTGTGTAAATATATAATACAGACCTAGGTTAAAACAACTTCATAGGGAAGTGGGATTTGATGTATTCTCAAGTTGGCTTAAATGCTTTTTCTAGGCAGAATAAGCTTGGAAACAGTTTTTGAAGCCCAGAACATTGTGACAATATACATGATGTTGCACAATGGGAAGTATATGGCATATCTTGGCCACCTGTCCCGTGTGAAGATCAAGGCCCATCATTTCTGCTTATGGCAGCTGTTGTTTTCCATCCTCCCTTTCTCCTGCTGATGACTGTATATACAGCCGCCCTGGGTCTCCTAACCTTACGCTGCTTCTGTTTGTGGTGCTTGCCCTTGCTATTTTCACTTTATGTGAGCTGCTTTGTCCTTTCTCAAACTCATTAAAATATTGTTCCTAATAAAGATTAAAAAATCCAGTGCTTGACTTCTGGAAAATAAACCTTCCTCTTTTTCCTGGGCAAGCACACAACAGAATGTGGGGGAGGAGGCGGTTGGGGGGTGGGGATAAAGAAACAGGAAAGAAAAACGTACTTATCTCTTAAAGTTTGCAAAGTACTTTTTGAAAATGAGAATTCTTTGTATTTTTAAAACTCTCTCCACCCATTAGCCTCAACACTACATTGCTGCTATACTTACACCTCGCTCGTTATGTATTTACTTTTTATATAACTAAGCAGCACCCTGTCATAAATGAAATATTCATGCAAGAAAAAAACCTGCTCAAAATGAATTTATAAAAAGAACATATAAAAACTACCATCTGCTCCCACTCCTAGCAAGCCCTTAGATACCCAAGTGTAAGCCCTCTGATTCCACAGAGAGGTAAAACAACGTGTCCATGATGTATTCCTGAAAGCCCAAACTTCAGAGTTTGTATGAAGATGGATCTATGAGCTCTGGCCATCAGAATGCTTAGATCAACATTGATGGGCTTAGATATTGCACATAATGAATTCACGTGCTAGCATATTGTAATGGGTAGTCATACCCGGTCATATTGTGCTGAGTGGAGCTGAAACTCTTCTGGGAAGTTGTGAAAGCGTTTTGTAGTCAATTGATACTACACTACTTTATAATAAGCTTTCCTTTAAAGAAAGTTGTCCAGACATTCCAGGACTCCAAGTTGAAGTACAAGCATTTGGATGCTTTATTGTTTTAATCCAGCTAAGAAAGCTAAGGATACTTCTGACATACTCAGTGCATTTTACTGCTCACACTTGCGGTATCACAATTGCAACACACCAATGCTAATAAGATACATCTGATTTTCTCAGTAGTTAAATTTCTACCAAATGGCAAGTTGCCTTTTTAAAAGTTCAATGAACACTTTAAAGAAGTTCTCCCCTTTCTGTACCCTTCCCTTCCTATTCAGCACATTCTCACTTTCCTCAATGCTCCCTGCTAACCACTCTGAAGTTTATATACGAAATGTTCATGTTGTCTTCCTAAGTCAATTAGAATTGTTTGTTTGCAAGTGACCAAAAAGCAGAGTAACAGTGTTATAAACAAGAAAAGAGTTTTATTTCCTCTCACAGGGAAGATATCCAGAAGCAGGCAGTCTAGAACTAATTTCATGGCTCCAGGATCATTAGAAAACCAGCATACATTTTTTCTTGCAACACACACGTTGACTTGGTGTGTTGATTCATGGTTGAAGATATCTCCTTCAGTTCTAGGCATGCCACTATATTCCAAATAGCAAGAATAAGAAAGTTCTGCTCCCTCCTTTCTTAAAAAGACTTCCAGCAAGTAACACACATTCCTGAATGTATTACTTTGACCGGAACTTAGTCACATTGCATGTCTTGCTACAAATCTTGCTACTCTGGGAAATGTAGTCGTTAGCTTGACTCATTGCCACCCCAAAATAAAATCAGAGTTCTTATACAAAGAAGAAAGAGGAGATTAGATGTTGGGATAGATAATTCCCAGCTTCTGTTTCATTTCACTAAGTCATATCATAGCTCACTGTTACATAACATTTGTTCAGGTTTATGTTTCTACTTGTTTTAGGTAAATAATCCAGGTGCTCATCATTCAATAATCAAATTACTGAAAAAGTGATGATTAAAATGGGTAGAGAAGAGTTCTGTAGAGTATTGTAATTTGTACCTTAGCTCCTGTTACACTCTGTTTATGTATACAGGAAGTTCTGAGACTGCTTTTAAATGACCAGGCACACTTATCTACCTAAACAAATATAAAATTAAGGCTCTAGATCTATAGCCCAAGACTCTTGATGTTTTCCTCAATAGTGACCTCTCACACTTTTGAGAGTGTGAAAGGAGAACTTATTGATAATAACATTGGAACACCAGAGGTAAATCAGGATTGTCCAGGGAAAATTGGGGCATATGACCACCCAACTCATCATGCATACTGAATCCCTTCACATACCAAACCTTACAGAAATATCAGTTTGCTCCTGTTCATTTACCAATCACTTCTCATTGAAAATGTTTTACGATATGAAGAAAACATAACAGAATTGGATTATTATCATACACATCTCTCTAAGTCTATTTAGGCTGTTCTAACAAATTACCTTCGCATGAGCAATTCATAAACAACAGAAGTTTATTGCTTACAGTTCTGGAGGCTGGAATGTCCAAGATCAAATCACGGTCAGATTCAGTGTCTGGTGAGTGCCTATTTCTCTTATGGCACCTTCTATGCATATTTATATGGCAGAAGAGCAAAGGGGCAAACAAACTTTCTCAGGACTGTTTTATAAGGACATTAGTCCCATTCACATGGGTTCTGCCTTCATGATCTAATCACTTCCCAAAGGCCCCACCTCTTAATACCAACACATTCAGGGTTAGATTTCAACATATGAATCTTAGAAGAACACAGACATTCAGACCATAGCAACATCTGAATTGGGTATAGAAGGGCAGAGACTTCAGTTAAAGGGACCAGATAAACTGAAAAGTAACATTAAAAAAAATTTCCAGTTGTTCATGCTACTGTGAAGTCAAAATTGTTCCAATAAATTGGTATGAATAGTGGAAATCTACCCTTAGTGCTCAGAATCTAGTTATAAAGGATTCTGCTTAGTGTCTCTGAGTTTATAGCATTTATATCCACCATTCTGAGTAGTTTGCCACTTTAATAAGTAACCTGTGGCAGTTGACAGCTGTCATTTGGGAGAATTTGCTCTGGCTAAAGACCAACCATACAGAACAAGGCTGGGCGTGAGTGCCCAGGCTGACAAACTATTTTGGCTTTCTTCACAGGGCACTAACATATTTTTATGATTGAAAATCTCCTCTGTCTATGACAGAACCTAATACCAGATCCCACCTTTTCTCTCATTCCCATGTCATTGTGTATAATTTTTCCTGAAGCATATTTCTGTCTGAAAAAGCCTTACTATCTATTAGATAGTACCTATTGATATAGAAGCTTCTGAAGATGCAGAATGCTGAACTAAGGAGAAACAAAAAGACTAGAAGAATTTGGATTTGTACAAATTACTTAAAATATTTCTAAATATCCACAATCTACACTCTACTGTCTTTGTTGGTTGTTGAAGTTTTCTTTCCCTAAGTGTGTTTACAAGAAGTCTCACACCATGCAAGTTCGAAACATGAATTTTTGAGTCTAATTCCGGAGTTAAAACCTTCATTCTGCCACTTTCTAACTGTGTAACTTCAAACATATCAACTACCTGTAAATGAGGATAATCTTATTATCTTATGGTTGCTTGAATATTAAGCTAATATATTTAAGTTACTTAGAGTAATGTCTGGAATAGAGTGAGAACCTTTTAAGTGTTTGAAATTTACAACCTAAAAATGGACACAGGATATATAACTTATGTCTGCATTACGGGTCAAATCAAACTCAGGTAGTTAAAAACTGAACTCATCTTCTATAAAAATGTATGCCTTTTCATGGCATCCCAATCTTTATTAAGAATATCACTTTCTTCTATGTGCCCAGACCCTACATCTTAGTCTTAATTTTTATTTCCACATTCTCTTCTCTTTCACATCTGAAAGTATTCAAGTCTTGTTGCAAAATCCATCTTCTTCTTTCTCTTCATATTGTAATTTTCTTAACTTAGATTATCTTTACTCCTTGTCCAAATAATTCTAATAACCCTTTGTGCATCCAGGGTACTCCCATAAAAACATCTTTCATACAGTTTATAGAACATCCCTGTTAGAATCCTACCATGGATACTCCTTGCCCAAAATATTATCTAAACTGCCCATTATGACACTCAATAATTTCATGACAAGGTTTCAATCCATCTTTTTTTTTCTTATCTCTCTCCATCCTCATGCCCTAGGTTAACCAGATAATTAGCTGTGCACTTTGGCATCTTAATTTTTTTTTGCCCATATTCTGCCATCTAAATGGAATGTTCTTATGCTCTTTCTTTTCTGAATATGTATTCTTATGCTCCTTCTTTTCTGAATATGAAAGCATTCATAGCCCATCCTCTGTCTATCAGAATATGTAAGGTTGGTTGTATCAACAGACAAGGGAAGACTTTTTTCTAATCAGTCTACCCTGAATCTACCAAGAAAGATTGCCTCATTCTTTCACTCCCTTCAACAGGAAAGCCCTGCCTCCTCTAGGAGAAGCACCTTTTTCTAACTCTTGCAAAAAGAAGTTTCAGTTAGCAGTGACCCTGGACACTCACAACAGGTTTTTAAATTTAATTAAATAAATCAACATTGTCACACACTTGTGACAGAAACATGTTAATGAGACTGTAGCGGAGAACTCAAACCTGGCTCCTCTACTATTGACAGCCTCCTTCACCAAGTACATCACATGGGATAGTGATGATTGACGATAATGTGACATGATCATACAAACAACAGCATCTTATGGTTGTAAAGCACCCAAATTCATTTGGACAGGACAGGCTACAGTAGCAAATAGATTCAAGACTATATAACTGCTCAAACATAAATGAAGTTTATCCCTCGCTTACATAATATTTCAAAAAGAATACTCTTGTTTGACAGGCAGCTCTCCTCCACACAGTAACTCAAGGGGCTAGCATTCTTTAGTCTTATTGCTTCACCACTCACTAATATCTGATAATTACCTGCATCTAGATGCAAAAATGAGGGGAAAATAATGGAAGGAGCATATTTCCTTTCTAAAATCCTTGGCCCAGAAATAACACACAGCAGTTCTATTCCTAATTTACTAGGGAATATTTTTCAGATGGTTCTACATCATAGAAATGGAGGCAAGAAATGTAGTACAGCTACATGAAGAAGAAACAATATGGATTTTTGTAAACATGTATGACCATAGTGCCATATAGTTTAGAAGCTATCTTTATAGATGTTATCTCTACTAGGTAAATAGAGATATTTCTCCCTTTCAATTTTTAACAGATGGTGAAACTGAGATTCAGAGATTGTAAATAGTATATTGAAAATAGCAGAGCTAGGTGGTGAAGAAGAGTCACAAGTCCAAAGCTTCTAACTTCAACTTTCAACTTGTAACTGTTCTCACTGAAGCATCTCAGAAAGAAGATAATTTAATGGAGAATTCTCAAAGTCCTTTTTAATGAATTGACTTGAAAGCTGCATATATCCTTCCAGTACCAAATTTCTGACAACTAAACACCATTTTAATATTTGACTAGAAATGGCTATTTTTTCTTGTTTTGCAGTGAAGGGAGAGATGACCTCAGAGCTGACAAGGGCCATATCATTTACGGTGGTTTTCAAACTTCTTTGGGAAGTAGAAACTTCTTGACATAAAGTTTTATGTTAGCCCCTAAGATAAAAGACAAGAAACAGAAGAGCCACTCTGACTAAGGCAGGGTTGGAAACCCAGAACCTCTCTTTTTGAGCTTCCCTATCTCATTTCCTGAAACCAAGAAGACCCCAAACAACTTTCACAGGTGCTTTAAGAACTCATTTGAAAACAACTATATTACAAAAATGTCCATTTACCAGTTATAACTGGAAGACAAACGAGTAGGTCCATGTATTAATCAATTCTACAAGTACTTGTTGACAGTAGTACCAGGCAGTATGTCAGCTGCTAATGACACAAATAGGAAGTAATCAGGGACTATGATCTTTCAACCCATTATGATGCAGAAGGGAGTATAGTTATGCATGCAATGCAATGTGATAAAATGATATTACAGAGAAATTTGCAATGTGCTTAGAACACATAGAACAAGGGATCGTTTAAGCTCATCTTGGAGGTAAGAGCTTTCTGAAAAGTTTTATGAAAATGTAACTTTTGAGCAAAAACTTGAAGAATGAATTTACAGCATGGATAAGGGAGAAAATGGATGAGGGAGAAGGTGGACAAGGCATATAGAATCCATAGCAGGGGTACAGAACTGCAAATAGTTCAGTCTGGCTAGTGTACTAGAAGCATGGAGGAGTATGGCAGAAGATGAAGCCAGCAAGATAGGTAGGGCCCAAAATGTAAATGCATTGAAAATCCTGTTCAGAACTGGACTTTGACATTCAAGTGATAGAAAGCCACTGGAGTTTGGTCCTGGATTTGTTGTTGTTGTCATTATTGTTTGTTTTTAATTGAGGTGGTTAATGCTATCTGGTAAGAATGTTAGAAAAACAGCACTATCAATAATGTGTAAACTGATTTGGATTGCTGTGAACAAAGAAGCACGATCACCAACTAAAAGGCAAAAATGGTATTCCAGAAAAGATGGTAAGGTAAAGTGGTGATGACAGAGAGGAAGGAAGAGGATAAAGAACAACTTAGAAAGCAAAGTAGAGGAGGGTTGGTGATTAACTACATTCAGGAGATTAGAAAGAAGAAATTGAGCATGCCCCAGCTGTCTGGCTAAATTGTTTCAGTGCCAGTAAAATCAAAAGTTATTCATTTCTACTTTGCCACTGAATTTATTCTGGTCCCTAGTGAACAAATTTAGAGAAATAAATGTACTTCTTACTACTAATCTCCCAAAGGTCATGTGGATAAGACCCTTCAAGGTAGAATATAAGACTCCATCATACTGTCAAAATAGTTTCCAGGATCCCTAGTGGTGAAGTAGGCAAGTAGCTGGCAAGAACCAACTATAACCATTCAATGACGGTTGCCTGACCTAAACAATAGAAAAAAAACAAAACAAACAAACAAAAAAAGCTACTGAAGCCTCAAAATAGAATTAGTTTTGCCTATTCTGAAGTTTCTATTTATTACTCATTTTCTTACTTTATTTCAAAAAGTATTGGAGTCTGAATATTTGCAGTCCTCAATAAAAATCAGCATATATTAGAGGAGCACTTCCTCTGTATGGCTGCTGAGCACTATAAAGTTAGAAACAATCAGGGAAACTTGTGATTTCAGCTTTATTTCCCCAGCAATGTGAAAAAGGCAGACTGGCCTCTTGAATCCATCTCCCAGGGATTAAAGGAAACTGGAAATCTTTGTGACTCTTTGCTGACTTGCCATATGAGGCAGGCTGAAGATAGCATTCTGAATGAATTGGCACAACCCTGCAGCATTGGAATGGTATTTCTTGACAGGGTTGGATGGCATATGTAGTTTTGTGTATTGTTCTGGTGCTTCTTAAATCAAATTGCCCAATTTGAGGCAAACAAATGTTTTATTCTCTATTCTTTATTCAAATCACATCAATCCTTTGCATGGTCAAGTCATATCCCCTGACCGCACTCTGAAAATTTCCCATGGTGCTTAGAAAAGGCTATTATAATAGACAGTAATTAAACAATGTACTTAGTATGCTTTAAATGATTCACTTTTCAAATTTATTTTAATTGTGCTATTCCTATAAACTGTTTAAGTTGATTAGTGAGTAAATAAATAAAAGTTTGTAAATCCATACAGACTTAAGGAGTGTAATTGAAAACAAAAATGGTTTCCAGGTCTTAATCAGTTTTTAGATTGCTCTGTATCTGGAAGACAAGTTACCCACACTAAGCTGTGTCCAATATTTAATCAAAGAATGCCTAATTCACCACTGTAACTCATGAAAGAGAAAAGGGACCAACTCAAAGGGAACATAGGGTGCCGTTGGGCATTTCCTCAGACATGATGAGCAGGTAAGTACTAAAACTACTGCTGGTTTATACTTTATTGGAGTCAGATTTAACACATTCAAAGATGGGTATATAAGTGTTTATCTTATAATACTTAACCTTCTATTTTAATTCATAATGGTGCTCCAACATTATCACTAACTAGACAATTTTTAAGCTTTTTCCACCAATCACTCAAATGCAGGCTTTATGACTCCTCTGTTTCTGGGTCTCAGCCCCTAAAGCCTATCATGCAAATGTTGGCAAAACTCTGTCCATGAGCGATAATTCCCAGTGAGTAGCACCATGAGGAAAATAGCTGAACTGTAATAGAAACATGGAGTGGCTTGTGTGTCACTGATACCTCACGAATCATACCAGTTGTGGGCATCTAAGAGTAACTGCGGTCATGTGGAAAGGCAAGAAACATAAGAAGTGAAGAATACATGGGCCTATATCAAATTCTAACTGACAATCTCGATGTCTGTAAAGTTCTAAAATGGGGAAGAGTAAAGATCAGATTAAAAAATTAGTGCTTACTGAAATGGCTAAACTTGGTCTGAAACAGAGCAATCCTATCTGGATTTTCACAGCCTGTTTACCTTCCCATGACATTTTGTGAGGCTTCTACCACAAGGCCTACACTCCAGACTACAAAGTCTTTCCCTTCTTTATATTTCTTTGTGGAGACCTACCCAGACTGTACTGCCCCACTACTTCATGTTCAGAATCTCTCTTATGGCAATTGTTCTGCAGACCTTTAGCCTATGGGAGGCTGTGATATGCCTATGGGCTATTTACATTGACATAAACTCTATCTTATCTTAATGTTTGCTATTGCTTTTTAGCCTCCAGCACCTCCAGCAGTTTGCCTCAGGTAATTCTTTTTTTTTTTTTTTTTT
>NW_012115488.1:7916372-7955184 GCF_000951035.1 Colobus angolensis palliatus | reverse complement strand
TAGTTTTTTGTATTTTCAGTAGAGACGGGGTTTCACCGTGTTAGCCAGGATGGTCTCGATCTCCTGACCTCGTGATCCGCCCGTCTCGGCCTCCCAAAGTACTGGGATTACAGGCTTGAGCCACTGCACCCGTCCTACCTCAGGTAATTCTTGATAGCGCTTTTCTTTTTTCAGATCTCTCTTAAGAGCACTGACCCAGGGATTCTTGAGATAACAGTAGCCCCTTTCCATCCTGTTTTAATATGAGCACTCTTTCTAATCTTTTAGGTCACCAAAAGAAGGAGATGGGGAAAGGAAGTGTGGCTTATTTATTTTTCTTTGCAGGCCTCAGATCCAGCTCCTTTGAAAATATGGAAATTCTTCACAGTCACTGCATCAGCCAGTTTTGCCTCAGATAAACTTTGGATCTGAGAAATAAGTCTTTTACTCATTTTTTAAAAGTTTAGTTTTCTTTTGTTGTGGTCAGTATTGTTTAGCTTTATTTTCTTCTCCTTGTTTCTCTCTTTGCTTTTATTTCTTCTCTTACAGCACTAGTGTCAGCCCCTGCCAAGTTTCTTTATCATTTGCCTCTACAGCCAGCTTAACTTTTCTGAGCCAATGATATCAAATCAGAATACATACGGGTACTGTCAATCTCACATGGTGCAACTTGGAATTAATTGCTGATGCCTACCAGATATTTAACCCGTGAGCAGAGTAAAACGTGGGTGACCCTGAAGTCTCTAGAGAGCTCCTTCCTTAATTCTCCATTCCCTTTCCTGCTATTTTAACTCAAACAGAAAGCCTTAGCATCTGCCTTGAAGCAGAGCGTATCCTTCTGACTTTTCTGAGGCTCTCACCTAATTTTATTCTAGGACTTGGGGCCATGTCTGCATTCCAACCTCACTTTTTTATGGTCCTTCCCAGCTTTTGCTAATGCCCTGCTTCCTACCCCTTAGTTATTATCTGTTCTCGTCCTGCCCTACATGGGGAGGTAGCTTCAAACCCAAATGCCGCTGTGCCAGAAAATGCTCTAGAAAACTCTGTGCACACTCCTGAACTTCATCACCATCGCTGCTGGCTCTCATATTTGCTGGGATCCAATGTGAGCTTAGACATTTTCCTCTGGGCACTTTGCCTTCACCTAACCAGACACTGGAGCAACCTGGCCGTAGTGAATAAGACTGTGATTCCAGCTCACCATCCCACTATCTTTAGATGATGTTGTTTTAATATGTCCAGCCAAAGCCCAGGCCAAATCACAGCATCTAATCTGGATCCTGTGTATTCTGTCTGCCGAATTTACTTTTCTCTAGATAGTACCTGGCAACCAGCTTATTCTTTCTTCACTCTAAATCGCCCTTTTAAATACACCTCCCACTTACCACACAACACAATCCAGCTTAATAGAGAATTTAGTTTTTAAAATCTCTGTTTCATTTTTGTTCAACCATTAGTTAGCTAATTCTTAACAAAATACACCTGTATCCACTATGATTTTGAAAGAACTCTCCCCACCATTTGTTTTGTGTGCTCAGAACTTAAACCTGACCTACGTATAGTTAATGTTTATTGACTACTCACTATTTACTAGTCACTGTGCTAATAATGCAATACTGGCTTAAATCTCACAATAGCCATATTAGGGAGACACAATTCTAACCCCACTTTCACTATAAGAGGATTAGCTTAGAGAGATTAAATAATTTTCCTGTGGTCAGCCAAAAGTAAGTGATAAAGTAGAGATTAGAACAGAGTCCTTGCTTTAACCCCAGTTACAACTGGTATTGTATACCCTGAAAGGAGTGTTCCTTAAGTCCCATTTAAGTATCAGTTTCCTTGGAGATAGTACTTCACTCATTCACCAAAGATTTCTAAGCACCTAGTGCCAATGGCTGTCCTAAGCCCTGGAGACATATCCCTTAATTAAAGAGACAGGAGCCATTCAGAACACTCAGTTATAGAGTCAGTTGTTCTGGTATGAGAATAATCTTCCCCCAAAGTAAGTGTCTAATGCCCTGAGGGAGGTAAGGCTCCTCTACCTTAGACCTCACAGCACAGCTGGGCACAGCCCACAGAGGATCTAGCATGCCAGAACCAGATAGAACTGTTGTGGTCATCTGGTTTAATCATCTCAGTTGAGAAATGAAAAAATAAAAATAATCATAATGTGCTGAGAATTCACCTTTTTCAAGATTACATAGATTTGTAGTGAAAGACTCACTTCTTAAATACAGTTGCCCCAACTCCCCTTCCAGTACTTTCACCAATACATCACATTGTCATCTTGAGAAAGATATAGCACATGTTGAAACCAAAATTTTCCAGGGCTGCAGGCCAAATTCTCATGACCCTGGATCACTTTCTCACAACAAAACTCCTTCATTTAAGCCATTATCCATGAAGCATTTCTTCTAGAGTTTTTCAAGGTCGATTCTAACATTTAGGCAATGAGAACTATGTAGGACTTGCACATTTTTCTACTTACTCTAATGGTGTATGATCTAATAGTCTCCTATAAGAAGTGGGGGAAAACTAGAAAACTTACTCCCATTTTTCTTATTTAATCCACTTATTAATAAACATCACCAAAGGTTTCTGTCATTTTTCCAGACTTTCTCATTCACACTCATCTAGGCAACATTCTTGGGTTTTCTTTGCCACTGAGGATACTAGGTGTTAGCATGACTGAGTTCTGTTCACTGGCTGTATTCTCCTCTTATCAGTTTACCACTTTTGCAGTTTATCCTGGTGCTTAAGGATATAATAATCTCCTCACCTCCCCAACTCCACCCCTTGCAGTGTGATGTTAGTTGCTTTGTTTTTTCTTTCCAACACACTAGCTTTGTGCTATATTTAACTCCTCTACATTAGCATTAATATCCAGCCGCACAAGGGAACTTGCTGCTGTGCGTTACTTCCACCAGGTACAGTAGGGGTTTGTTCCGCTAATGCCTTTTGGGATAGGGAAACAGATGCACATATAATAAGAGGGCTGAACCTTCTCTCCACAGTAAATCAAAGACATATCTTTATAAGAGATTTATGTGCATGATATTATTATTTTATCTTTTGCCTACTTTTGCTTTCCATTTTGGTGGCACACAAACAACTTACAAGGGTGGCTGACAAAGTAAAAGCATATTTCCCTCCAAAGAAACTGCTTTAAACCTGACAAGAAACACAGACGACTGGCCAGGCACAGTGGCTCACGCCTGTAATCAATCCTAGCACTTTGGGAGGTCGAGGCAGGTGGATCACGAGGTCAGGAGTTCAAGACCAGTCTGGCCAAGATGGTGAAACCCCGTCTCTACTAAAAATCCAAAAAATTAGCAGGGCATACTGGCACGTGCCTGTAATCCCAGCTACTCAGGAGGCTGAGGCAGATAATTGCTTAAACTTGGAGGCGCAGAGGTTGCAGTCAGCCGAGATGGCACCACTGCACTCCAGCCTGGGCAACAGAGCAAGACTCGGTCTCAAAAAGGAAAAAAGAAAGAAAGAGAGAAAGAAACACAGACAGTTGTTTAATGAGTAACACCAGATGAGATTTCCCATATTCTGGCTAGTCTTCCTTTGGCTAGATGGGCATTTCACCAAAGTCTAGAAGAGAAAGAGTGAACCAGAAAAAGGGTGTAGTCATCACAGGCTTCTCATTTACTTGTCTAGGTTATTTGTTTTCTTCCTTTTAAACTTTTGGTCTGTGAAATCTTCTCTTTCTCTTTCACATTTTCTTCCCTTCTTCTCCTCTTTCTTCTTATCAATGCCAGTTTCTCATTTGCTTTTGTTGTTTATTTAAGCACTCAGACCAGAGTAGAATTTTCTTTTAGTTGTAATAGATCACTGCTCCAATAGAACAAAAAAAAGATGTATTCAAGCTTTCATCCAAGTAAGAAACAACATTTTTTTTGCATTGACTTAACTTAGTTTTGTAAGAAAAAATAATCATAAAAGCAATGTTCATTTGATTCTTAGGTAGTAACATTTATTTAATGAGTATGGTGAATATATGACAGGTTCCAATTTTATTCAATTAAGAAAATAGAGGTGACTTATGGCAGAAGAGAAAGAGGGAGGAAGAAGAGTAAAAGGTATTGGGAGAGTAAAAACATTTACAACTATCAGAAAAAGGTGAAAGAGTGAGAGAAGTATAAAGTGGTCATGGGACTGAAAAATTCTTGGAAAGCTAATGGCTCAAAAGGAGGAGCACTCTGCATGCACATACTCTCAAATGTCTTCCTACAGGGCTTTTGAGAGGAGAGAAGGGCAAATGTGGAGGGTGGTACTCTTCTCTGAGTCACATCCACCAGGAGCGCAGGGGCTGTTCTCTTTTTAAGGCCCCGGACCCCATGAGACGAAATCTATTAGAACAAGAAGAAGCCACTAGAAAAGCATCCAAAGTCAGAGAATTCTGTGCAGAAGCAATTCTGTCTGGTGTAAATGAAAGCACATTCAACTTAGGGGTCTTTCAGTGTACATGTGCAGTGACTCATAGCCCATGCCCATTTAAACTGTTCAGTGCCAATGCTTTGTCTGTTTATAAATATTTTTAGTATGGCCAGCTACCTTGGGATAGCTTAACTGTAAGAAATAAAAAATGAAGTTCTTATTTTAGACTATATATACCTCTAATTTAAAAAAATATATATCAGTTTACATGAGTTAGATTCACTAATTCATTTGCCCAACAGATGTGTTGAGAACTTACTAGCAGCCAGCAATGTGCCAAGCAATGGGAAATAAGCTTTGATGTAAAAACTGGTGGCCCAATTTAGGGGTTCTTGTTGACCATCTTGGAATATTACATTTTGTTTTATTTTTAATAGGGAGCCAATGAAATTTTAATCAAGGGAGTAGTATAGTCAGACTTCTGCCCAGAGACATCAATCTGATAGCCAAATGTAGAAACCAGTCGAATTGCTCTTTCAATAGTATAGGCAAAACACAATGATCATTTTACCAGACTTGCAATAAAGAGACTTGTTTATACTATAAAATGACAACAACAGGACATGGGGACACTTTCAGTGTTGAGAGTCAGGAGTTAAGGGGGCAGGACTCCTGCAGGGGATACATGAAATGGATGGGATTACTGCAGAAAGAGAGATCTTGTCAAGGGAGAGATGGAAATGATCGGAAAGAGAAGAGGTTAGAGGACTGAGGAGAGAACTTTGAGAAACAGGAACAGTTGAGAGGAAGGCTGAAGAAGGTATGCAACAGAAGAGGATTAACAGGCATGGTCAGAGGTTTGGAGAGAGAATCTGGACAGTGCAGGGAAGTTTTGAGTAATTCTAAGTAGAGACTAGGAGTGTCAACTTTTTAAGACACTGAAATAGGAGACAGCATGATATAGTAGGAAGTGGGCAGGATTGGAGTCTGACTAACATGAAAGTAAAACAGCTGTCATTTATTTGCCTTAGATTTTGGGCAAGTTACTCAACAATTCTCAATTTTGTTTGGTTTTGTTTAACCTACTTAATGGAGATAGTGTCTTATACATAGGATTGTTATGAGTATTAAGGTTATAGTGTAGTGTCTATAACTATGCCTTAAGATCCTTCCACTGCTTCTTTTCCTCATTATTTTACCCTCATCCTGGCCATTGACTTCTGAGTGCATTTCTAAAAACAAAAGTCAGATGAGCCCATAACTGTTACTCATCTCTTATGATTTGCCTTTGCCTACAGAATAGGAGACCCAGTGGTTCTTCATGGTCTGATCCCTACTCTTTCTTCTAGCTTCACCTCTCATCACTTTGACATCTCATTCCAGTTACATCATATTCATGGACATCATGCTTTGTCATACCTTCAAATCTTGGAACAAACTGCTTCCTCTTGCTAGATTGGCCTCACCTGACTCCCTGGCTGCATATCTCTTCATCAACCCTCCAAGACTTTAATTCAAGAACCTAGTTCTCCATGTACATATCCTTAGCCCCATCCACACTCTGTACTAACCCCAACATCTACATCCCCAAACCCTTCTTCCTTGCTGCCATAATATTTTGTAAATGTCACCAGTCATACTGAAGCAATATTTTAACTGTTTATGTGTTTGAATTCTCCCCCACCCAATTGACTAACACATATACAAAAGCAAAATGATTTCTCATTGAATCATCAATAACTTTACATGAATATATGGATGCATGCTTTTAGTGAAAGGGCATGGGTTTTACAGGTGAAGTATGCGTTGCATTAAAAATGTAAACCCATATAAACAAAGAATAAGTTACAGCAGTCCTTTCTTGAAAGTCTTGTAGTGAGTTACCTACTCCAAGTCTAGATTAGATTTGAGGTTCAGCAGATCATTATTGTATTGGTAAGATTTAGGCCTTAAAATAATATTACCCTAAAAGTTTATTCCACGCCCTGATTACTGACTCAGTATGGAATTGATTTGTAGTTTGAGAAATTGTCAGCATGGCATAGTAGTTAAGAACATGGAAGCTGGAGTGAGACTACTTTGGTTCAAATCCCTTTTTCTGATCATTACTAACCATGATTCTGGGTTAATTATTTAGACTTTCTATCATCTAGCCTCTTAATTTTTAAAATGGTGCTGAAAACCATAGATACACCTCCTAGAGATTTTATGAGAATTAAATGAGTTAATACACATAAGGGGATTATAAGTGTCTGGTACATAATAATGTTTTTACCTCTATGACTTGTGATTCCTTTTGAGGACATTAGTGGCTATAGTTATACATATCCACATAACACTATGTACATGTACACAGTTAGCAAGATAAATACCATTTGTCAACAGGAAACAGAATTTCATGATAGCCCCAAGGGATATCTGGATCCTAGACTGGCCCTGAAACCTACATGTGCTCCCTGTCATTCTCTTTCTGCTCAGCTTTCTTCTCCAGCAAGCAGTCCCTTCACAACAGAGACCTTCTAAGAAGAATGAAGGCAGGATAGAGCACACTGGGATGAGATTTTGTTTTCAAACAAGGACAGAAGAATGGATTCTAGTAATGCCAACTGAAAAATATTCCTTAAATATCTACTATGGTTGAGGCACTGTTCTAGGTACAATGGGGCCAAACTGTTTTACTGGTTTTGAGCCTTAGAGGAATCTTGTGCTATCACAAGAAATAACCTTTCTTTTCTACCATGTGCCTATTTTTTTTTTCTTCTTCTTCTTTTTTTTTTTTTTTTTTCTAAAATAGCATTCCCATCAACGTGTGTAGGGTACTATGGTGATGGCTGCTATATAAATACAAGAAGAGAGAACAAGAGAAGAGGGGGAGGTAATTAACTCAATTGTATAAGGCTTTCTTTAAGAAGCAGAATAAAGGTTCACCATAATTTCATTCCTATTTCCAAAGAGACAGAAAAAGTTGTTACAAGAGATGTCCTTACAATCCCAAGCCTCGTGCACATCACTGACTCCAAGACAGGAAGCCCACTCGCTTTTTCCACCTGAATGTGCAAGGCAATCCACTTTCCCTACTGCTTTTTCCCCTCTAAGTAAACAACCTCTTTATAAATGGAAAAATGGAGAGCAAGTCTTTCAAACAGTTGTCATAAATTAGAATAAATTGCATTAATTCAAAATGTAAAACTAGGAGAGCCAGGAGAACATGCAACATATTTTCCCCAAATAACACTGTGAACAAGCACAAGTGTATACTTTGGGCATATGTATATCTTTCCTCTGACTGACAGCCTGAAGGATCGTCCATGTGATTTTTGTGTTGCTGAGGTGGAAACAATCTTTATTTGGACTGAATAGCAGAGTAAACAGGAATGAAAAAGAGACACAAAAGTTTACAGTACAGATGGTTTTCCAATTCTTTTACAAAAATTGTCTGTCTTATCAATTAAAGGTGCATTTGCCTTTTGTTCTAGTCAATTGTCATGGGTGCTTTTCAGGATTATACAACCAGAAAAATTAGAGTAGATCAATAAATTATGTCCTAAGTTTAATAATGCCACACAGGTTAAATGTAGCAATTAAAGTTTATCTTCCCTACCTTTTAACTGTAAAAACAAAATGATTCATCCTCTAGTGTGGCTATGTAAGTCATGAAAGAAACTGAAAACCTTAGTGATCACAAGCCAAGATAAAGAAATAAAATAAGAAAGAAGTGTGTGTGTGTGTGTGTGTACACATACCAATACATATGGGGGAACGGGTAAAAGATTTTGATGATTCAAGAAAAATATTAAAAGGCATGCCAAAAGTGGTCTCCAGAGACACACAAGGATTTGATTAAACTATAATTATGCCTACCTATAAGCAGCATACACCTGTGCACCTAAAAGCCTCCTTCCCATGACTAGAAGATTTTCCTTCCCACATAGTCATCTGGCTCTGTAATCTGAACGAACTGCCTTAGGTAGCACAAGGAAAGGATAGCATAACAATCCATCTCCTGTCAACAAGACCCCTTCCCTTTCAGGGAAGAAAACGGCTATTCTAATAAAATTATCCACAACTTTACTACAGTTATCTCAAATTTAAAATAAAACAGCACTGCCTAAATATTTACTACGCATTTTTTATTTAACATGATTTTGGTTTTGAATAATGATATATCTTTTTTGTGTGTCAAATACTGCCTTTACCTCCAACATTTTTTTTTACCAGAGAATCCATGGCAATTACAAGGTCTAATTTAGAAGCACATGAGGGACCCATGGACAAACATAAAGGTCTAACTTGCAGACTCGTCCTTGATCCTGCAGGCTCTTCTGCTTGCTTTGAAAAGACCAGTTATGGCTCTCAAGGGTGCTCTAATCTGGAACCATTCCCATGAAACAATCAATGATATATCATCATTTCTTTCCTTTTCCAAAAGAACAGGATACACAGAAAATAATGCACATGTAGTAGAGAGTTGAAAGCCTAATGCACATAGGAAACGGACCCCTCCAAATCAGCACATCAGGCCACCAGATATCAGTCTCGGGCAGGCGTTAGTCATCATTTGCTTAAACGAGCCATGCTCTTCTCCCAGGATTTATGCATTTTCTTCCCCCTCTACATAAAGAATTAGCTGAATAAAGTAAAAATAAGAGGACTCTGGGGCTGCAGATGGCTGACCAGCTGTTTCTGGGTGACACCCCATGAATCAGTGCCTCATCGAGCTTTAGTGCTTCCATGTTTGGGGGGCAAAATATTCTGCATTTTGGAAAACTAGTTCATGGAAAATAATACAGCAAACTAACATTTATAGAAAACCACAGTAATCTTGTAACAAATGTCCTAAATTATGTACTCAAAAGCAGATCCAATTTTACCCAAGGTTCTCGTCTACAGAGCCTGTAGGACACTTTCTTGTTGTTGTTTATAACTGTAGCTCCTCCCAGCCCCCAACTCAATTGCTTCTTTTTTTAATGATATACCACTTTATATAATACACCACACAGAAGACAAAATTTCAGCCTGTAGAAGAGGCTCAGGCTGGGAGCAGCAGGGAGATGGAATATTTAAAGGACTTTACTTCCATATCCCCTTTGGATATTTCTCTTCCATATTTTCATTCAGTTTGGTGTTAAGGTTAATGCTACATTTGAAAGCCTCCTAGTTTCGTTTCAAACAATACTCATTCCTCAGTGCTTAAGTACAATGCTGGAGATGTGGACAAAATAAAAGTAGAATGGAACTTTATATTCCAACCTCTCCCACTTTCCTCCAAAGTGGAAGTTTCTGGCAAGGCAAGAGTTTCACTGAAGCCTTTCCTGGTTGTCCTCTTCAATTTTAGATGATTGCTTGATATGAATATCTTTAACAGGGTATATTTTAATACACAGAGTAGCAGAGATGGCTTCAAATGCCTGTTATCAGAAAAAAAGGCATTTGTGTGATGGGGGAATAAGAAACCTCTGCAATCATTTTTATTCAATGAAAGCCATTCCTTTGGGTGGGAGAGTCAAATGCTAGTACCCACACATGCTGCCTGCATACCAGCACAAGCCGGAGGAATGCAGATTTCTGTGTCTGAGAACAGCTGCTAAGTAAAATGGAACATCCAACAGATGGCTGCATTGTCATTATTGGGGGAGGAAGAGAGGGGAGCTATTTTGGTTTTTTTGTTGAGAGAGAGAGAGAGAGAGAGAGAGTGTGTGTGTGTGTGTGTGTGTGCGTGCGCCCATGCACGTCTGTGTTTAATAGGATGCGTTCTCTCATACCTGTGTTCTCTACTACCTAGATCCCTCTGGTGCCACCAAAGACTCTTATTCACTTTGATTCTTAGAATTAGAGCAGACATTGGGGATCATTTAGTCATTTGACATTTAATGGAGAAGAAGAGAGAAGACCAAAGACACATAGCATATTAGAGCCAAGACCAGAACTCTTACATTTGACCTGATTACATAGAAGTCTTACATTCTATTTACTTAAGGATCGGTACCGAGCACAAATACCAAAGCTCAAGAAAAGTAAACACTATAGCAGTTGCAGTTTCATAGTCTGAAAAGTACACGTGTCTGTGTGTGTGTGTGTGTGTGTCTGCGTGTTCAAGTCTTCTGATGGAGTTGCTTTGCAATTCACATGGAGGAAAGGACTAAGCTATTTTATAAGTTAACTTATATCTGGTCTTTATTACACATTTTATTAGATGTTTGGAACATTTTGACTTATGGTCTCCAAAATTAAATAGCAAGCTATAGGATATGAAGATTCTCCTCCAGTTTCATACTTCAGAACACAAGGAGTTAAGTTTCAAGTCAAAGCTACTGAAAGCCATTCTTAAGAAGCAGACAGGAAAGTGTTGAGGTCCCATCATAACCTGTCTATAAAGGTCTCCATCCCACTTCTGATGGTAGCTTTGGGTCAGTTGTACAGTCACATGGCTCACCCTTTGGTTCATGTTTTTTTTTTTTTTCCAGAAATAGAATCAATAGAGAACAGACAAACCCACAGTTGCCAGTTTGTACAGTCTTGTGGTTTCTGTCAGGGGCTACAGACTCAAGCAGGTCTACCAGATAATGAAGGCAAACTATTTCAGTTCCTGTGGGTCCAGAGTGCCTTGGCAGAGTTCTGGTTTCAAACAAATGAATAACAAATTAAAAGGTAGAGTAAAATAAGGCGGTGGTTAAAATATATGAACTAAAATCAATGTAGGAGAAACGTAGTTAAAAACTCTGCATTCTCAGCAATAGCCTATGATGTATTTTGTTAATCTCTTAAAATTTATGTTAAAAGCTTTTTAACAGAAAGTCAATATATTTGGGTAGTAAAGCAAGTATATCATCCTGTACTGGTGGTTGCATTAAATACTATGCATAGGCTCCACTGTCTGTAGGAAATGAGCAGGGGTCCATCCAACGGAAGTTCCATCTCAAGGAGGCCAGACGCTTTTCCCAAAATGGACTGTGAAGCCCAGCTGAGCATTATGCTCTCCTCTGCCTAGGTTCCCCACTGACGTCAACGAGAGTTCTGAAAATGAAGGGGGATCAGAATACCAGAAGCATAGCCTAATAATAGAGCAAAAATGGAGAGCAGATGGAAAACAAAGCTTCTTGGATAAAGTGTGACCTAATGTCATAAATTTGTTGGGGAAAAGAAAACAACAACAACACAGCAAAAAGGCCTGTAAGCAGACTTCTGGTGTGAAAACTCTGGAATATGGCAGATTAGAAAAAACACCTAGATACTTAGAAACCTTTCAGTAAAGGACTAAAAAGTAAACAGGAAAACATGCAAAATCAAATTTTGGATGAGTTCGAAACACCACTACTAATTGTGCATAGGGGCAAAAAAGACACAAAAATAGAAGTAGAAAACTCTAGAAACAGGGTTTTAGCAGCTTCCTTTGCACAAGATTTATGCATACACTTATTCTTTGTATCTTCAACTCACCTGGAATAATCTGTTGCCCCCACAGATGGGCAACCTTGGAGGGACTCAGGAACAAACTTGAAACGTGGTGGTAAAAATGAGTTGAAATACTGGGCCCAAAGTGAAAGATGTTAAAACCGGTCCCACGGCCGGGTGCGGTGGCTCAAGCCTGTAATCCCAGCACTCTGGGAGGCCGAGACGGGCGGATCACTAGGTCAGGAGATGGAGACCATCCTGGCTAACACGGTGAAACTCCATCTCTACTAAAAAATACAAAAAAAAAAAAAAAAAAACTAGCCGGGCGAGGTGGCGGGCGCCTGTAGTCCCAGCTACTCGGGAGGCTGAGCCAGGAGAATGTGGCCTACACCTGGGAGGCGGAGCTTGCAGTGAGCTGAGATCCGGCCACTGCACTCCAGCCTGGGCCACAGAGCGAGACTCCGTCTCAAAAAAAAAAAAAAAAAAACGGTCCCAGCCACACACTAATCTCCTAGAAGGGGTCACCATTTACTCCTGCATTATACCCTCGTGTGTGTGTGTGTGTGTGTGTGTGTGTGTGTATGCACTCGCGCTAGCGTGCACGTCAAAGTCTCAATACAAACTTCCTGGGAATCTTTACTAATTGCATACATCTCAACAGAAGAGAGATTTTTAGATCTACTTAATAATTGGACTTAGAAACTTACTTTTGATATGGACAAAGAAGGTCCCAAGATGTTGAGTGAAATATAAAGAAAAATCTCAAATTCAATCCCTAAATACTTGTTTTTCTATCTGGCAATCATCAAGATGTTTTTCTGTTTGGTGAACACTCTGTTTTCTCAAAGAGTAGGCTGTTGGTTGGGAAAGCGGAGGAGGTGAAGTTTTAGAGTAGGGTTGCATTTTCTCTTTATTTTCATTGTTTAACCACTGATGGGATTAAGGCAGCAAAAGCCATCTTTTTAAAAATGATTTTCTTCTTTTGGTTTTGCACTCTAATGGTTCTTGAGCTTTACCTCTATCACCCCATACAAAGAAACATTGTTTCTTCAGGATAGCTTTTCTAGGTTCTGCCTCCTCAACCTCTTTATTCTGTCTAGCCAGGATTTTTTTTTTTTTTTTTTGAGTCTAATTCTCCCTCTGCCTGATCCTTTGAACTTGATATTTTAGAACCTCCCTCACTCCCCCGGGAGCTCACTCACCTCAAACTTTACCTTCATTTTCCCTTTGCTCCTGACCCCGTCACTGAGAGTGAGTCTAGTTCATCCCTTGTCAAGTTTCTATGCCCAAGGCCTCCTGCCAGCACCCACCACCCCCAGGAGAAGTTATTGGGCACTCATCTCTGCTAGGATGGTCCTCAGTCAGATAGATCACAGGAAACTATTCTAAAATAATGAACTCACAATATCGTGTAAAAACATAGAATTAGCAACATAAATATCACTGAACTTCAGGCCTTGAAGTCTCTTAGAGATCATTCATTTTACTGTGAAGAAAATTAGTACTCAAACCTGGTTGATAATCCAGGATTCTTGTGGCAAGAGAGTAATATAATGTATATAAAAATGTTTTATAAACTCTATACACCATACTGTATGCATTTAAAAAATGACTATTTGTCTTCTGAGTAGTATGTTTAAGAGTTATTCCAGAGATGCTGCCATTACTCAAAATGTTTTAAATCTCTTCTTTAAAATTGTCATTTGAGGCAGTTCAGATTGTCACTGTATAGTCACATGTCGTTTTTATCAGTAAAGGTATTATCCAGGGCTCAGACATTCATCTCAGATTTGATCTTAAATGTCTTCGAAGGCAGAAACCATGTCTGTCTTGCTCCTTGCTCCTGGTATACTGCCTGCCACTGATTATACACCTAATAATTATTTGTTCAATGAATTTTTAAATAAAAGATCAAACCAACCCTCAGATAATGATAATTTGCTTTGATTGGTAGGCAAAGGCTCTAAAATCATTTTTCAAAGAGAATTTCCTAAATAAAATTATTTTCCAGTTGTAACATCATTGTTGGAATAAGTTCAAGGTTATTAATTAGAAGGGGACAACAATCATTGTATTTATATGTTAGTATTCTGGCTGACCTGTTTGCACTATCAAATTTATTTGTATCTCACCTTACAAAGTATGAGGCAGATTGAAACAACTTCAACAAAAAGAAACTCATAATAACAAAAACATTAATAAAAAGCATATTACTATGATCATGTGTTAGATATGCACAGCAAAAAGCAGCCCACAGGGTGAGTTCCTTATGTGCGGTTAGCCAAGGAGTGACAGTAAGTAACAAGAAATAGAGAACAAATGAGACTCACCCAGTCTCAAGCACATGTCTGCATGCCATCTGGCCCTTGTTCCTTGCTGAGTAAAAGAGTTACTTACAGCCAGTAAGAATGCAGTCATAAGGAAACATTCTGGGGTGACTGGGGTGACGACCCTCCCAGATTGATAATAAGTACACAGGAAGAGAGACATTTGCAGGTGTCATGATAACCACATCATCACTGCTGTTGCCACTAACAGGTAAAGTTAGCTCTAAACATTCTGTGTGACATATAAAAGTGAGAATGGTCCCTCTCTAGTGGACTAATATTTTAATTTGTTTGAAGAAGAAAGATGAGCAGATGACCTAGGGGGCAGGCATAGTAATCACAAGGTAGAATTGCTCACCTTTTCCACAAGTGAGTTACTCTCAGGCGAGTCTAAGAATAATGATTTTACAATAGTTTAAAAATGCACTGAGTGCACACAGATACACACAGAATCTAATTCACACCACAAAAGCATGAGCTACCTGCCATATTTCAACTACTTCCAGTCTAAAGCATCTTGACCAGGAGAGGATAAGTTTGCTTATTTGATGAATCCTGCTGGGCTCAGGGCTTGCATTAGTAATTGCTTAGGGAAAATGTTTACTTGTTCTTTTTACTGCTCCCTGAAACACCAGATTAAGAAATTTGAAGCAGGTCCAGCTAAAAGCTTAGCAAAACGTGGCACCTCATAAGAATGAAACTTAAGAGTGTTAAGAAGAAGAAGTTGAGAATGCTGAATTTCTCACCAGGCCACCAGCTCACTCCTTTGGGGCCACTCAGGTTTTGATGAGATCCACAGCATGGGCATCATCCATGACGTGTGGCATCCACAAGAACAAAAGTCACTTTTATCCAAGAAATAAGAGCTATTTAAATGTCATAGCTAAAAGAAGGAAGTGTTACTTGAATTCTGAAGTGGCTGAATATTTGAACTGAGTTTTTAGCTAAGAAGGTACTGTCAAAGACAAAGGCTCTGTTACCATCCACAGAGAATTCATGATCCAGCATTATTCCCTGAAATTCCATCCCAAGCCCTAGCCCCAATACCAGCTTTCAGTACAATCTCCATGGTGCATTGGGAGTAACCTTCTGAACTGCAAACTTGATTGTATAACTATTCAGATTACAATTATTTTCTTTACTCTTTTTAAAATTATACTTTAAGTGCTGTAATACATGTGCAGAACGTGCAGGTTTGTTACATAGGTATACATGTGCCAAGGTAGTTTGCTGCACCCATCAACCCGTCATCTACCTTAAATATTTCTCCTAATGCTGTCCCTCCCCTAGCTCCCCTAGCCCTCCACTATGTTACAAAGTCTGACTTTTAAACGTAACACATAGTGATTTTTAGAAAACTGGCTCTTATGTTTTCAACCTTATCTTCTACCGCTCCTCTATGTACATCCTGAGCTCTAGCCATAACAAGTTGAAGTCTCCAGAATCTGGGGTTCTAGCATGTTCACTTACACAACTGTTTTTACATAACTGTTCTCTCTGAGGAATATGCACTTCCTTCCACTTTTCTGGAAAACTACTATTCATTCAAGACAGAGACTCATCTCTTTGAAGTGCTTTCTGCCATCATTCTCACTTTTACCCCAGGACCATGCAGACTCAGGTACCACTATATGCAATTCTATAAAGTATAGAGTGTTTTGAACAACATTGACTTTGCCATTTTGACTTTGACGGTATTTTGACCCCAATGGAATAATAACCTTGATATTTAATTCCAAAGGGACAAAGCAGAAGAGTATACATTCAACTCACCTGTAACTCCAGGGCTATTCTCCAGTCACTCCACAGGAAAACAAGCTGCTTGAATGAGGTGTGGCTTCAATCACCTTATTAGTCTGCTAAGGGAGCCATAACAAAATACAGCAGACTGGATGGCTTCAACAACAGAAATTTATTTTCTCACAGTTCTGGATGTTAGGCAGCCATGTTCAAGGTTCTAGATGATTCGCTTCCTGGCTTGTAGAAGTCTTTCTTGTCTCCATGGCTTCGTATGTCATCATATGGCCTTTTTTTTTCTATGGGTGTGTGGTGGGGAGTGGGGGGAGATACTACTCTCTGATAGTTCCTCTTATAAAGACACTAATCCTGTCAAATCAGAGCCCACCCTTATGACGACATTTAGCCTTAATTTACATCCTTAGAGGTCTCATTTTTAAATACTGCCAAACTGGGGATGAGGCCTTCAACACATGAATTTTGAGGGAATAAAACCTTCAGTTCATTACAACCACCTTATGTTCTCAAAATCTAACAAGTCCTTGTAATGACTGTAAACATTTGTGATATTACTACATGCTATACCACATGAAGGGAGAATGAAGAAACCGGCTAATCGATTAGTTAATCAAAAGTACTTATTTTGTGTGCACCATGTGCAAATCCCTATTATAGAACATGTCAGTGTTATTGAGGAATGCATAATAAAATAATTTAATTGGAATTTACACACAAATAAGTACCAAATAAGTGGTACTAATAGTAAGCGACTATAGGATAAAACAAAAAGTATTAAATTTGGAGTCAGGAAACATGGGTTCAAAATCCAGTTTCAACACTTACCATCTACGTGACCTTAAGCAAGTTGTTTAACATCTTTAAGCTTCAGCTACCTGCCCATAACACAGTTGCAGAATACCTAACTGAGGAATCAAGTGAGACAGAATATGTAAATTCACTTTGGAAATGCTAGCACTGCATATAAGAAGAGTGTGACCAAGCACTCATAGGAGAGACTCCTTTGACAGAATACTTGATCTCTTCTCTCTTCTCAAATGGAAAAGGCAGCTTTTCTTCAGGGCATTGACTCCCAATAAGGCAGGCCTTACAGGATTAACCACATTTCTACATACCTAGTTATCATCACCCTCAAAACTCAATATTTTATGCTGGTGCCGCACCAGAAAAAGAAGAGTTCTTGCTTCTTTTTTATAGTTGCTGTCTTGCATGGAAGAGAACCAGCATACTTTAATTCTGAATCATAAAGAAGTTGTGGTAAAAGTAGAATGAGAAATTCTGTGCAAGAAAATGCCATGTGAGTTACTTGAAGGTTCCATGCACTCTTGTTAGAACACTCAAGCATTAAAAATGTTAAGGTTAAGGCTGGCATGGCCAAGAGTGATTTGAACATGGAGGCCACCACATAGTGAACATTCTCATTAAAGATCTATGAAATACATCATCATGTACTATCAGCAAATAGAGAATTGTCTGTCAACAATGAAATATTCTCTTAGGAGTCAGCATCAGGAGAGAAAATTGACCTTGACCAACTGTTAATTACTGCTTCACCTTCCAATCAGCAACTATCAGATCACATTCCTAAATCTTAAGTAAGTGTGTGATATTTGCAGAATTTGTGGCAGCAAATGGAGTCCAGGTGGAGCTGCATAGGAAAAACAAGAAAAATGGCTCCTCACCAGAAACAAGAGAGGAGCATGGGAGGACAGATTCAGACACCCCAGGCTCCCAAACCCCCTGTTGTGAAGTAGATTGTGCGTGTATGTGTGTGCACACACCACATAAGCACACGTTATTTATTTTTAAACAGTCTCACTTTATACTGAACTGACAATGCTCTTTATTTTCATTATGTGTTAAAGAAAAGAATTAAGCGGTGGAAAGAAAATAATTGTGAGAGACATTGCTTTGATTCACTCAAAGTGAGGCTCCAGGATTGGCTTTGTATTTGTTTAATATATCAAAAAGCAACAAAACATCACAGCTAAAGAAATAGACCCTCAAAACTTAAATTGAAAACGTAATTCTGAAGCATCATGGAATGACAAATATAGCATTTAAAATACATTATCTTCTTTCCGTTACAAATTCAAAGGTGGCAATGCATATGAAAAAAGATCTGCTTGAGCTACTAGTGAAGTTCCACAGTGAAAGCATGCAGGGGCACTCCCAGCTTCAGGAAAAGTAAGTTGCCTGTCCAGTCCCTGAGTGGTCAGCACTTGCTTTACAAATCTCTTAAACATCTGGCTCCAAGCTCTTCACATAGGAGTTCACACAGGCGGAGACATATTTCTTTTTCTTCTTAATCACACACCTTTTAAGATTCATAATTTGGTATGAGCAAAAGGCTCGGCAGGAGGTGGGGATGAATTAAAAACCATAAAATTGATGCTATCACTGTGATTGACATACCAGTAGTGCAGCATACATTTCCTGTTTGTCAGGAATGAAAGGTGTTCACTTTCTGTAATAATACCTAATAATGTTTTGGAAAGACAAACTGCTGTCTTACTACATTTTACCAGGATGGATTTTTTTCCTCTTTCTGTCAGCACTGAAGTCAGAAGCTAGAGTGTACATTACAACCCTATATAAAGGATGACCTAGATATTTAATAGCTGCAACTATTCCAGTCCATTACCTGGACCTCCCCAGGTCTCCGATGCTATATTCTAGCATGCCTGAAATCACCATTACACCTTAAGACTAATTCAGGGAAGCATCCAGGGAGCTAGATGTCCAGGAATGCCATAATAAACTTCAGAGAATGAGTATTCTTTGCTCCCTATAGCTGTCTCATCACAGAACTGGCCAACCCTCTACCTCTTAGAGGTCTGCCTGACAATTAACATTTTGTACAGGGTAGTAAAGACAATCTTGCACATATGGATCAGGAGACCTGACTTCCTCTAGCTGCCATGTCAATGACCATCTAAGCAAGTCAGTCATTTAACCTTCTACACCTCAATGTCCTCACATTTAAAATAGATTCTTCTATTTGCCTTGACTTCTTGAGGGGTTGTTGAAAAATAAAAGCAAAATTACAGCTTTATAACTTGCATGCATCCTCTGTCATGTATATCACAAATATGATTATATATTTTTTAAATAAAGAATTTGGAGAATATTTAAAATCATCTATTCTGGGGCAGTAATATGGCAAAAGGATGAGGAAGAATCAATGAGGTACTAGATTTTATGTGACAGGGTAACATCCAAAAAAAATCAAATGTAGTTATAGCCATTCAAGAATTATTCTTATGGTAAAGTTTTAGCCAAAGATGTATACCACAACTTACTGCCCTGTTATTACTGTTTACATCCCTATGGAGTATCAACTGTTGATACTGACTACTAGCATTTCAAACATTAAAATGCTATTTTGGGGAAACAAAGAATAAAGGGAAAAGATTAAATAAATCTGAAAATTTTCAGAGGAAAATAGAATGAGTATGTTTGTATTAAATGCTTTAATGACACACTTTTGCATTTTCATCTCTTGGATCCTGTTATTTCCACAGAAAATTTCAAGAAAATAAATGCAAGATTAGTGCTACAATCATTGTCTAACAATACCAAGTTTCAAGTGTCAGGCACTGCAGCCTGAACAACCCTTTGTCTCTGGAATTATAAACACAGACTTAGATGATTTGGGAAGCCTATGGAAAATTGACCCAAATGAAAAAGGGGAAATGTTTTGTAGACCCTGCTTTTGTAATAATACTATTGCAAAGGGATCAAAGTGCTTTTGAATACAATTTATTACTGTTGTTTTTACTAAATCAAATAAAGGTTTTAAGCAAAAACAGGCTTCAAGCCTTCTGCTTATGATTGCACTTCGTGAGACTTGACAATGCTTATCTCTGTGTAATTTTTAAAATCTATGTTTGGTCAAAAGAAAAGGCATTTCTCCCAATTCTTCAAAGTTACTTCTAATAAAATCTGCTCATTGACGCCCATGCTTACAGATACAGTGAAAGGGAAGTTCAGGAAAGTCACTCTGCTACACCCAATTGGTCCCTACTAAAACTTGCAGAAGTTGTAAGGAAACTTACTTAGGATTTGAGGTCATTTAAATCGTGGCCTGACTTAATTTTATATTCACTAAAAGTGAAGCTAAAAACAGAATGCATGGATCATGTCCTCATAACCTTCAAGTGGCAACCCATAGACTTCTGTCTGTTTCTTGAGTTAGATTGACAAGAACTGGAAAGAAAGCATTAGCAAAAGGGATCTTGAATGCTATCAGCTGAAATCTACCTAAATCCCCCAGCAAAATATAATTGGAAAAAAATAAGAGGTTCACCTCTTAGTTTGAGTCATTGAGAACTTAAAGGTTAGGTTAAGCAATATCCATCCCTCTATTTGCTAAATTACCCAAATGTGGCTATAAAAAATAACATTAAGTATTCAGGCCAAAGGTATTTATCAGAAGGATATGATTTACATGGCTATGTACCTCATGGAAAGCCTCACAGAAAAATATAGGTACAAATATGCATAAATCATATTTATATACTTTCTATAAAATTAGACTGGCATTAATTAAATGGCAGAAAAGGCAATGAGAGCATTGTTTGGAGGGTAGCTTGTTCCAAGTTCTGATTATAACTTGCTTCCCAAAGAAGGAGCCGCCTACAGCTTAGAAGACAGATGAGAAGATCATCATCGCAGATTTGCTGTGAACAGCTCTGCTCAGTTCTGTCCCTGCCAGACTTGGGGCCACACACACACCCTTCCAAGATGGCTAAAGAAGATTCTCAGAGAGATCACTCTCTTCTTGCTTCAGATTTGGCAAGGGCAGAGTGTGGTCTTATCTTTGGAAAACTTGATTTCTGTAGAGCTGGCAACTGCTCTCAATAGCAAAGTTGTCACCATCCTCATCATCACACCTACAATGTACTGAGCACTCTCTATGTGCTAGGCACAAAATGCTTTGCATTATCTCATCCTATCTTCACAATTATCCCATGAAGCAAATACTATAATTGCCCACATTTCAGGAAAGAAGAAACTGACACCAAAACTTGCCTGTTGTTACAGAGATGGTGACAGTTGGCACCTGAATTCAAGACAACCACACTCTTCTAGAATCTTAACTTATAACCATCAGAGTAGCTTAATCAAACAGCCCATGGATTTGACTTTTTAAAACTCCACTTCCACTTATAAAGCTATTCCCATTTATTTGTTAATTATATAATACACGGACACATATATGTATCCCCCACAGAGTGCAAAGAACTGGGTTAAGCACTGGGAAGTAAGCAATGAACAAGACATGTTCTCTATCCATGTGAAGCATACATTCTATCATATATCCCACATAACATAGCCTCATTTTTTTTCCTCACTAATCCTGTTCTTTTCTGCTCCTATTACCTGACAGTTTCCAGGATGACTTTCAGTAGCTGGACAAAATGTTGGCACTACCACAATTCCTATGAAGTTAGGAAATAACAACTTGGCCCCTTCCTCCTAATTTTTGCCTCTCTTTTCAATTTCTCAGACTTCATGTCTATTATCATTCAGATATCCCGTCTTCTGGTTGTCCATAGTCACCCACTACTATATCCCTCTTCCTCACCCATGCCAAGCCAGATCTGCCCTCAACTCTACTGTCTCATATATCTCTACTTTTGTCCTTCATACCTTCCACATCCAAGCCTCAGGGTTAATCTTAGCTCCCCTTCTTCTCCTTAGAGAGCAGTCCTGACATGTTGTGGGGAAAGACCAAAGAAAAACTCTTACATGTTACACCAGGAAAGATCTGTTTCTGGTAAGTCACAAATTTTATTTTCTCAGATTTTCTTTGGTGGGTTTTCCCTTAGAATCATTCTCTCATGTGGTAGTCATATTCAGTAGAACTTATTACAGGTACATATGGACTAAATATGTTCCTAGGGGCTGGTGAGCGATGTTAAACAGTGGGTAATATGCTTTGAATTCCAACCAACCAAACTACAAGTGACCTTCTGGCAAACTCATCCTAAGTAACATATTCCTGTCTTCACTATTACTAAAAGTAAACAGTGAAAAGGAGTAAAAAAACAAGTTAAAATGTATTAGTCTTTAGCATTAGAGTAATAGGAATACATAGTAATAAATGCAATGTAGAAAAAGAACTAATTTAAATTTAGGGATGGCAGTGGTTGAAGTTGCCCACATTTGACAACTTCTACATTTGACAAAAGACAAATATTTCTAGCGTGAGGGATTCTCAGGTCAACAGAGAAAACCTGAATGTAAGGGATATTCAAGAACCTCCCCAACATGACCCCAATTTTTCCATGAGCTTATAAGACTCATGAAGGTAAAGAACACATCTGATTTAGCTTAACATTACGCCAGCGTCACTTAGCACATGGCCTGAGACCTAGTCAGCACTTAATAAATGATTACTGAATGAAGAAATGTCATCCTATACTTATCTACAGCCATCCCTGCATCAGCAGAACCCTCTGTTGACCAGAAATCCCTGCAGAAGACTGGATTTTGGCATGTATACTTTTCCCTTAGGGAGCAATCTCTGCCTATATATTACCTTTTTCCCCCCCTTCTAGAACTGTTGAAATGAGTCTTTAAGGCCAACTTCAAAAATTGTATCTGTTATGACTCCCCTGGAATGGGACCTGTGAGTGAGATGCTGGTGCTTGTGGCATCTCAGGGTAAGTAAGTGGATGTCTGTCTCTCCCTTGGGCTGACAGAGTCCTGGGCTTTGTTGAGGGATTGGGAAAGTGCTTCTTGCCTACCCTAGATCCAGGAGCTGAGCATAGCCCAGCCCAGAGGTTCTGATCCCTTGGGGGTTACCTTTGCACCAAGGATAGGGACAGCAGCCAGTGGGAAGGGGAGATTGACTTCTGCACAGTGCCAGGACCCACCTTATTTTGCAATGGAGCCCTAAAAATTATGTAGCTGGTCTTGGACCTGAAGACGAAACCATTGTATTGTCCCTTGAGAATACATTTCAATCCCTCTCTTAATTTTAGAGGAACTCTCTAAAGGCCAAGGGTCCATTGCTCATCATCTCAGCCTCTGGTTTTGCACAGCACTCTCTCTCAGGAGACATTGCATAAAAGTGTGTTGCACCAACTTGATGACTTGATAAAGAGAAGCATCGTTTTATTTTACACAAAAATGTAGATAATCCCATATTCAAATTTACCTGGATGGATCAGAAAATGGACTAAATAACACAAATTCTTGTTTGTTTTTCTCTGAGACTATCATTCATCTTATTCAAGAGGAAATTTTACAGATTGACCACACTGCTTATAAATGCTTTTCTTCATATTAATAGAAAAGCTTTGGAATCTAGGCTTGTAAGCTCATTTTGGAATATTGTCTTCTACAAAGAATTGAGTACTGTTCAAATATAATTGCGATTAAATTATTCACTCATCATCTTCCAACTACTTACTATGTGCAAGGTATAATAGTGGGTACTGTTAAGAGCTGATCTCTCCATTTAGTCTTCAACTTGTTCCTGACCCAAATCCCTGCAGACAGTTGCCCACCTGAAGGGGCAAATGGGAGCTGAAGTCCAGCTTTCACTCTGTTTGCCAAGCCATATACCCTGGCGTGAGATTGCCTGTGTCCACCCAGGGGAAGTGGTATTTTTTTTTTTTCTAATTGTAACAAAGTTTCTTACGGGCTAACGGCTGTCTTGGCCCTACTCCTCCTTCCACACACACCTCCTAAACTGCACTTGGCCCATCTGTGATTTCTTTTCCCTTTCCAGAGTCATTGCTGTTCTGTTGAACATCCTTTCTGTTGCATGAAAATGCCAAAGTAGAGGAAAAAGAGCACACCATGTGATTTCCCCAGGGCCAACATTTCCCCAGGGATGGTTCTGACTGAGGGGACACAAAAACAAGCAGTTTAACACCAACAGATATCCTGTCCAAATTCTCTTTTTATAGCACAATGTAGCTGTATTAAATACATAACAAGTAAAGTGAGAATTGAATGTGAGTTATGAAGCAGAATTATAGTCATGATATGTGAGCTAAACATGAAAAGAATCAGAACCTCTTATTATATTTTATTGGCAATAGTTTTGCCAAATAGGTAGTTACTTTTGAAAGATGGCATCTCTTTGAAATTAACTCTCAACTTCTAGCAAACATTTAGATGTCTCCACACTCCTTAGTCAACTAAGAGTGATTATTTTTATTGCTACAAGCCATATATGTTTGTTTTGGAGAACATGATATTAATCATGATTAAATTGTGTAGGCTGAAAAATACCTGTTACCTGCAAAAAAAAAAAAAAAAAAATGCAACACAGCTGTAAAAATGTTAACCAACCTGTAAAAATTTGTATGGATTTTCTAGTAAACTAGCAAGGAAAATTCTGAAATTTATATATAGTCTTATGAGAATCTTCAAAAGTTTCTCTCAAAGGGAAGAATAGGTCAATTAGTTTACTATTTCAAATAGATATTGCCTTACCAGTATACAAATCATACCAACATTGTCCATTTGAACTGTTTAATTGTGACAACTCTGAGGCATTACTGGGTAAAGCAAAACATTCTGCTCCTATTACCTCTCTGATCTGTCCTCAAATGGGATTATACCTATGTTTCCAAGGCAGAGAAAGCCCCTTGGGGTGAATCCTACCAGCCTCTGCCATAGACTGAATTGTTCCCACCTCACCCCACATTCATATGTTGAAGCCCTAACTTGCCATGTGACTATATTTGGAGATAGGGCCTTTAAGGAGATGATTAAGGTTGAATGAGGTCATACAGGTAGGTCTCTGATCCCATAGGACTGGTGCCTTTATGAGAAGACAATGAGACACCAGAGCCTTCTGTCTGCCATGTGAGAACACAGTGAGAAGGTGGCCATTTGCAAACCAGGAAAAGATCCCTCACCAGAACCTGACCAGGCTGGCACCCCGACCTCACACTTCTATTCTCCAGAACTGTGAGAAAATAAATTTCCATCATTTAAACCACCCAGTCTACAGTATTTTGTTATGACAGCCAAAGAATACAGGCCCTCAAGCAAACTAACTAAAATAGTATCTATTATTAACATTTTGGTAAATATGTATAAAGAACTAAGAAATGTTTTATAAGAATTTTTTAATTTTTATAATTTTATGACCGTGAATAAAAGCATCTTTAAAAATTGACTCATTTTTATTGATCTGTAATAAACATTCTAAGAAAACTGGTGTTCATGCTATGCAACCCTAGCTTCAAAAGACTTACTCTTGCCTCCTGCCAATAAGATTATTGCTCTGAAATTTCTCCTAATAACAGAAAATCCCAGAATTACCACTCTTCAAGTTCCAACATAAATGCTGCTGCTTCTCTTAAACTTTTCACATTCTCTGCTCTAGTCTCCCTCTTCCGCACTACCACAGTACTTAATTTAAATATGTCATTTATCACATTTCACCTTGTAATTTCCTTGACTTTTGCATATGCCTGCTCCTCCACTAGAGGACACAGATCTTGAGTGCAAGGGTCATGCTATCCATTTTAGATTTCTCTAATGTCCACCGTGATGTTTTGTCAGTACTGAGTATATATTGGTAGATGTGTGAGAGAATGAATTAATTATTGAATGAATGGATGGATAAATGAAGAAATTGATTATTTATTTATTTATTTACCATTTTGTCTCATGTATCTTCATAGCATCTGTGAGAATTGCCTTTTCACCATCATATCTCCCCTTGATGGCACATTTATGAAAGAAAAAGTGTTAATAAAAAGAGAAATGGAGAAACCTTTAGTTACAATGCCTCTGATTTTTTAGGCATAGTACTAGTTTAATTCTTACTACTTTGCATTTCACATTCTCCATTTTACTGACAAAAAAACTGAGGCTCTGTGAGGTTAAAAACACATCCATACTCATGCAGTTGCCAAAAAAGAAAAGCTACAATGAAAGCATGATGCTAAAATCCAAGCCATGTCTTGTCTTTCCTTCCCAATGACTTTCTCTTAACTTTTTCCTCAGAGTTCTGAAGAAAGGTGAAAAAGATGTGTAGATATTTTCTGAGGCCATTTAACATGGCCATCTTCCTGCATCGGACTTGGAGGGGGAGGCGTTCTCTATTTCCCAGTAATTTTCACTTCCTTGCCACCGCAAGACAATATCAACCTCAGTTTCCTCTGTAACCTCAGGAGAGGTACCCTTAGCTCCCCTTAATTATAGTAACAACTGAACCACACCTTTGATGCCTCTGAAGGTCTGATATCTCAGAGGGCTCCAGGAGTGCAAAGGAGTCAACTTCCTCCCAATCTGATGTTGTTCCTGATGCCACTCCCTGAAGTATAAAATTTGAAGGCAGAACATAACTTGAGATTCAGGCAAATTTGAATTACATTTCAGGTCTGTCACTTATTAACTATGTATACTTTAATCTGCCTCAGCTTCCACATTAAATAATGTTCATGAATTCAGACATATCTGAATATATAGAAAAGGCTGGGAGGACAGATCCACTGAAGGTTAATTTACATTGGGGATGGAAAAGTCCCTTTGTGAGTATGGCAGAGACTGGCTAAATATTCACCAATCACATTTTTCTTCCTGAGCACTTAGGAAAACTACATTTCCCAGTATCCTTTGCAGTTAAGCCTGGGGCCCTGTCATGGGAGTAATGTTCACCACATCCAGTCATGGCCACAAAATGTGTCATGTGATCTTCCTCATTCTTTGTTAGCCAGACAGCTAAATACAGATGATACAGCAGAAAACTCTGCAGAGGCCCTAGAAAATAATTCCACCACAAGATGGAAGAATTGGGATTCCAGAATCATGGAATGGAAAGCTGCCAGAAGAAAAACGTTTAGTGGGTGAAGTCACTAAGATTTTAAGGTTGTTTTGTTATAGCCCCTGGCACTAATTACCCTAATACAATTTCTCAGGAGTCAGAGAATCTAAGTCTAGGGTAAAAATAATGGGTGATCCAAAGAGAAAAACTATGATTTGTTCTTCCACAACTAATGAGCATTGCTCAGAGTATTGTCTGGACTGCTTTCTTTCCTTCCCCATCACCGCTCTCCCACACTCGGCTGGTACTAATGCCACAACTAGCAGAGGCCAACCTATTGTAAAGACCCTTCTCATTAGAGACTCCACAGCACGCTGACAATATAAAGCAGTACTGCTTTGTGGTCTGCATAACAGAAGAGAAGGTGGAGAATATTTCCCCACTTTAACAAGAAATTGTTGGAGAGCAGAACAGAGGAGCAGTAACATGTCAGAAGCAAAGAGTGTCACACTAGTTACCTAGGATGCAGGCAGCCCAGTCAGATGTGAGGAGACCAGAGCAAACTAAAATCTCTAGAGGGTTCAGCCTTCCCAGACACCCCCATAGTTAGTTGGGCAGAATTATGCTAGAAGAGGTCAGGTTTAAGTACCCATTTTCTTCCCTTCCGCATTTCCCTTTTATGTTGAACTTCCCTCGTTAAAAGCATCCTGACTTTTCAACTAATGCTTTTGAGTAGCACAATGATATTGCACCTCCCTATAAAGGAGAATATTGGAATTACATGTTGAGTGAGGAACATGCTGAGAATTGCTGTCCATCCTCCAGTGAACTGTGTGATAATCCTGTTAACCTTCCTATCAGGAGGTCATTAAACAATTTTGAAAGCTGTTTCCTCTCACATCATAACTGCATGCAAAATCTGATCTAGTATTTTTAATATAAGCCATTTGACTGCACAGACTTCAATAACAGTCCTTCACCTGTTTTATATGATCTGTTCTTGTACTCCCCTCAGTTAAGTTACTGAGTGCCTTTGTAGCCTTTCTCTCAGTTTAGGTATTGTCCTGTGTTTTTTCTTTGTTCTCGATTTCAACATTTAATGCATTTTCTTTCAACAGTATAGCATGCCTTCACCATTTGCTTTTGATGCCTTGTTCATCACTTGCGCCAACCCATTTTTCACTCATGTCACCATGTCTCCTTCCTGTGCGTTGGTCTGTTCGAATTTGTTGTAATTGGTGTTTTGTTCTTATTGCTGCCTAGCTATTTCATGAAACTGCCTATTTCTGTTAAACCCAATTTATGTTTGCATTTCACTCCATCTTTTCTTGATTCCAAAGACATTTTACCACCCAGTTTTTTTCTTTTTTCCTCCTTTCCCTCTTTCTTTCCTCCCTCTCTTCCTTCTTTCCTTTATTCCTTTCCTTCCTTTCTTCCTTTTCCTTTTGTTAAATAAGTATGTTAACAGCTATGTGATGTCAGAACTCCTGCCTGAATACATTTACAATAAACAAGTTTTCCATTTTTATCTTCTGATCATTTAGTTCTTTCATTCAGCTTGAAAACTCGATTTCCTTTCAGCTCCCTAGAAACATAATTTTTACCTCCAGGACAGAGAGAACTTACATTTTTAACCACACTTGAAAAATTGGGTAAAATTGAAATGTACTTCTGGTGGCTTAACTAACACAAAATGGATTCCTGATCTCTGGGGAAGACTCCATAATAAGACCCTATCATTGAATTAGCAATTCAAGCATTAAGAAAGTCAGTTTTCAGGAGTGTCAGGTTTGGGACTTGACATTTTTAAGAAATGTCTTTGCAAAACAGGGGACTAGTTATCATTGGATGAAGGACACTGATTTAATCTCCAGGGGTGGCTGAACCCGATGTCTGGGGTTCTTCCAAACATTTAAAGTCATTTTCCAAATGTTTTTGATGCAGCACAACCCAAAAAGGATTTTGGCAAGTGTGTTTTCCCTTCATTTTCAAACCCATGCGTATTTCAAGGGAAATGCAATCCATATGTCTTTGATTCATTTACACTTAAATCATCTAAATGCCATTGTGTAAGAGCTATTTGATGTACAAGAAGCCTGTGAGCCTGTTTTATAAGCCTTTTTAAGCCTTATTTCTTTGAATCAGAAAGTCATGTTTTGCCGGCCCTAAACAGAACTTGAACTGGGAAAGGCTCAAGTTCACTTCTAAACTGAAAACCCGCAAAGTTTTGCGTGGCTTCTGTACTTAGCAATATGTTTCCCCTTGCCTAAAGCTCACAAACACCCAGCATTTCTCTTCTCTGTCTCACATGTAGTGAGAACAGAGTAAATCAATTTTTGAATCACATTTTACTTGTAAAATTCACATTTTGAACCTCAGTTATCTCCCAGGCACTGCCAGAAGTTAAAATAGCAACACTTGAAAATTAGGCTTTTGCTCTAAAAGGGCAAAACAGTCTATAAAGTACATAAATTACTGCTTCTGTACATTTATTTGTTTGACAGGTTTAAGATATAAGTGTGGCTTACATATGGATTTTCAGGATGCCAGATTGGATGCTCCACGAGCTACAGTCACAAATGTAACCTCTTTTTTTAAGACTTATGTTTGGGAGAATAGAATTGGAACAATCTTGCTGTTCTGCACAAATCTAATTGCTGTGTCAAAACAGCAATGGAATATGATGAACATTTGCATTTTTCTCATTTACTGGCCTTTTCTTTGGCTTTAACCATACTTATGTTAGTGGTCAAGAAGAAAGTATCTTGGGCTATTTGCTCTCTTGTTCCCTGAGACTTAAAAAAATGTTAATGAATTATGAACTAATACTTTTGAGAGGCAAAATGTGAACCCTTGATCAAGCATTTGGAGATACCCAAATGATTAACACTGATTTCCATGGACATAGAAACATGTCTCGAGAATGGATAAATCTTTTTCAAGCAAAAGCACTAATTATCTCCAAATGTGTGATTTCTTTGTTTTTATTTAGACACATCTTAGAAGTTGCATTTTAGTGAGAAGGAAGAAATGGTGATGGTGTGATTGTCTGCAGAGAAGCAGTATTTTAAATTTGCATTCAAAACTTAGGGGGTGGAGATGAAGTTAAAAAGAAACAAAGAAATCCAGGTGAATTTAATTATTCCTTATGTGCTCTCTCCAGTTCACATATATTATAGACTATAATATTTGTGTAACCAAAAAGACTATGAAATTCAAGTTTGGAAAAAAAAAAAGGATTTAGGCACTAAATCTAGAAAACAGTTAATTATGCTGAGATAATTAGATAGCAGAAAGTGTTGGATTTGTTCTTTCCCATGGTTAGTTTTCATTAACTACCAAGTCTTCATGATTCTCTGCAGGCAGAAATTATTAGTATTCTATTCTTAGGAAGAATGGTGCATGACTGACAAAGAATTAAACTTTCAAAAAGTGTGACAGAATACTTTACATTGACCTATGCATATATTTTCTTTAAAAAATGATTTTTCTTGCATTAAAAATTTGATCTAACCAGTTTTAAATTTTAAATTAAATTATGAAAACACATCAGTTTAGGAAAGTTCACAACCATATTTTCTCAGTTTAATTTAAAATACAAAGCAAAGAGCTTGATTTATGATTTTACTGCTGTTTTACCAAAGTGGACCAGAGGGTATTGATTAGGATCGTGCAATAACTTAATAACTCCAATTTTGGTTAAAATGACTAGTGTTATGTTATATAATTTTATGCCAGGATTGATGAGATTTAATTTAAATTCAGGTGGCCATTTAAAAACTTAAAGAAATGAAGCTGGGAAATACTTCCTGACCCTGCACTGCTGCTCTCCATCTTGTTCCTTCTTGCCATAGCTTAATTCACCTCCGCCTGGTAAACACAAACGCTTTGTCTGCCCTCATCTGTCATCTCGAAATGACTTGCTGACTGTCTTGAGAATACATATGATTTAAAGCCTATTTGCCCCACCTTTTGGGTCAGATTGTCTCGCTCTCCTCTAAAGCAATAGTAGTTTCAAACTCAAAAGAAACACAGCCAGCACAACTTGGAAAATAACTGGAACCCTTGCAGTATAAGAGGACATTAATCAGGCTGTGCGTTTCATGAGAGTGAATTCCAGCCCTGAGAAATTTAGCTTTTCCTTCCTATCTTAAACACATCTGAAAATATCTTTATAGTGCCCCCTTGACACACATATTTACCCACTGCAAATGCACACTCACACATTTGCATAAACACAATACAAACACACATATATGCACACATACATGCAAACGTGTATACAAACTTCAACCTATATTCCTTAGAAAAATATAATTTTATAGATTTTATTTCTAAATACAATTCTGAGTCCCAAACAAAACTACCCATGTTGAAAGTTTAGAGAAGGAAATCCTTTCAAAGAGAACCACAATAATTAAACAAACATTTGTACAAAGGGTCAAATAAATTGGTTATTTGATCTAAATCCATATATGAATACATTTTTCCTATCACTGCATTAGCACTTGATTTCCATGTATTATTTTAAAACTTTCATATGTGACTTCATTTGAACAAATACAATACACAAGTTTTGTTTTACAAAAGGATGCTCTATAGGGTTTCCCAAATTATACAGCTTTCTCTAGCGCATATACAAGTCTAAACAGATTGTTCATAAAATATAATATATTGAAACACATAAATTTACATGGAAAAAATTAGAAGCATATCAATTTAGCTAAAGGATATAGTGTTAATTGCAATCTTTTCCCCCATGATTATATTTCATTTCTCTAAGAAGAGTTAACATATCCTTGTTTCTCATCATTATATTTCCTTAGTTATATTAATTTGGTACTCATATTTTATTACATCTGGTAAAAAAGAAGCCCCTGTAGATTTCTACTTATGTTTTGCAACTGACGGTCTCAGCTGGTTCTAGCATCAGGATAACTGGGCCCTAAAGTTTGGATGTTTAAGATCAATTACATTCATGTCACCCAACCCTATAATTGACTACCATCACCCAGGTAAAAATTTATGAAACATGTAAAGTGGGCAAGTTCTAAATGGCTAAACATAGTCTTCTTTGGGCTATATTTAAATCACTTAGGTGTGTAGGAATTTGAATTTCGTGCTAGCAGCTTTTGGGCTACTGGTCCTCACCAGCTGTAAATAAGGAAACAGTATGAGATGCGCAGAGGCCGTCTTTGGCCATTTATGTAACATCTACCCTGTTCTCTTGTCTCCTCCTTGATCCTCTCCTTTTTGAACTAATCTCAGGACATAAACATTACATCCTTAGTCCTCTTTACAGAACAATGTCCCCTCCGACTGCTTGCTCCAATTCAAATTTGGCTTTTCCCCAAAGGCAGAACTGTCTTTGCAGCGTTTTTTTAGTAAAGGTCTTTCATTCTTTTACACCTCAGTACCATGCAAATGGGAGCATGACGAACTGCCTCCACTTCACCCCCTCCTCATTTTGACCTTCTGTTCAAGGGATTTCAGGTTTCTCCTAAAAGACCATTTTATGCTTACACTATAATCCAAAAATAAAAATAAAAATAGTCCTTCTTCTACACCAAAGATCAATTTACTTGTTCACAAAACATACCTTCCCTATTTGTGTCATCTTCATGCGGCTTCCAGGTTATAACCTCCATATTCATCATGGAGATCACCCAAATTACAGGCTTCTTCTGCCTGAATGCCTCTTATTACCCTGAACAATTTCAACGTCCATCTGAAAGAACTCCTCACCATCCTTTCACAGCTTTCAACCATCCCTTCAATTCTAGAGGGCTCACTTCCACTCTTCTGCCTTAACCCTTGTTCATGTCTCCTCCTAGACCTTCTCAGGAACCAAAACTGCTCCCTACTTTGGAAATCAGAAATTCTGCTCTCCTGCTCTCTGACCACACCTTGCCTTTCTGTCTCCCTCCTGGAACCACTTTCTTTACACATGCAATTCCATGTTGTGGAGCAAGCTTGTCCAACCCGTGGGCCGCATGTGGCCCAGGATGGCTTTGAATGTGGCCCAACATAAATTCATAAACTTTCTTAAAACATAATGAGATGTGTTTGTGATCTTTTTTTTTTTAGCTCACCAACTATGATTTGTGATAGTGTATTTTATGTGTGACCTAAGACAATTCTTCTTCCAATGTGGTCCAGGGAAGCCAAAAGATTGGACATCCCTCTTATAAAATCTTTAGAACCCCTCCTGAGTCCACCCTATTCCTTAATTGCTTTATTTTCTTCCCTATGGAAGCTCACAAACACCCTCAACTCCTTTGCAACTACATCATTTTGTCATATATTTTTAGCCCTGGATTAATCATACAAATTGTCCATCCCTGTAGTCAGCTCTGGGTTTGGTTGACGATAGTAATACAAACTTATAGACTGGGGCTACTAAATTTTTATACCCTCCAACTTCGGCTTGCCTCTCTCAATTGCTCATAAAGGGTTTACTTGTCCTCTGTCAGTTCCCACTCTTGTTTCCCTTATAATTCAAAACATGTGTCATGCCACTCAAAACCCCTAGCCAACTCCTGTGCTTTTATTCTCCGCAGTGAATGTCAACTCCTCCTTCTCAAGAGAGAAAATTGAGGTTCCCAATTTAACTAATTCAACCTCAAAACCAACTTTTTCTCCTATACTTTCTTCATCTGTGATCTTTAGCCATTCAATTGTGCAAGTCAGAAAACAAAATAACATTCTCAATTTCTTATTCTCCTTTGCCTACTACGAGCAGGCTGTTACCGCATATTTTCTATTTATTCTCCCAAATGTCTATTTTCTTCTTCTGAACCCCCTTCCATCATGTTACTTTGAAATCTAATTATCTCTTCCTTGGAAATATCTTATAATAGTTCCCCTGCCTTCAAGTTTACTTCCCATAGTTCATCAATGGTATAATTTTTGAAAAGTAAATCTGGCCTTGCCACTTCATTTCTTGAATTTCGTTAGAGGCTCCCCACAGCATGGCACACAAGTCATTCAGAATCGGGTTCCTGCATATCTCCCAACTTCTTTTCCCAAAACAGTTTTTACAATTTAAGCTCCAGTAATAGAAATATGCTCATAGATTCCTTTGCTCAACATATCATTGTCACCTTTGGATAAGGACAATTTTCTCCCTTCTTGCTTTGCTTGGCAAACTCCTATTCATTTTTCAGACTATTTTTTTTTTCCAGTCATTTCCTCTGTTAAACCTTTCCTGAGCTCTTTCCTCAGAAATAATTAATCCATCCAAAACATTGTTGAAGTGCTAGAGCAAACTTGGGAAATAAAGGAAGGCTTTCCAGAGGATAGAACATCTAATCTGAGATTTAAAGCTTGAGCAGGCATTGGCCAGGTGTATAGTTGGGAAAAGAGTAATTTCAAGTCAAGTTATTGCAGGGAGGTTTTATATGTTATTGCTCCTTCTGGACTGAAGATTCCCCCAAGACCGGGTCTGTGCCTATTCCAATATTGTATCTTATCATAGTACCATATACAGAATAAATGTCCAATAAATCTCTGATAAAGAAAGGAGAAATGAAGGAGGAAGGACAGAAGGACAGGATTTCACTACTTTAATTTTATCTTGTCACTTGTGTTTTCCCCTTATGGACATTCCTTAAAATATTTCACATAGGAAAGAGCCCTTAGACTGTCTATCTTATTGCTATCAAAGGGCAATGGTCAAATAAACCATCTATTCAAAAAGAAGACTGAAAAGAGTTATAATAGCACTGCCAACAATTTCAGAGTGAGAAGAGTGAGAATAAGGCAGATTCATAATTAATTTACTCTATATTTATACCATAGTAGCTAGGAGCTGCTAACTATATGTATATATACATAAGATATATAAATATACATATATCATACATGTAGATATACAATGATTATATATGTGTGTATATGTGTATATGTATATGCATATATATACACACATATATAGTATCCAACATTATATATAATGAGGAATAAACATCTCCTCTATAAATAAGTAGTAGAAGAAGCCAGTCTTTCAAAAGAAATGAATCTCGAAGTAATCAGAATATACTCTGATTCCATTTATGGGATTTCTGTATTCACTGAAAAAAATTATGTAGTCAAGGGTCAATAAAACTCTTGACTACATGAGTTTTTTGTATAAAATCATGTATCCTGACCTCTAGGAAATAATGCATAATCACGGATAACAATGATTATCTCAAAAATAAAGGACTATGAGAAATTAGAGGAGAGGGAGAATATGTCTGTCTGGGATGATTAGGAAATAATTCACTGAAGATGTGATAGCTGTGCTGGGAATTAAGAGTAAGCAGGATCTGAACAAAGATAGAAGAGAATGAAGAATATTTTAAGTTTCATGAGCATTGGTCTACAGAAGAAAAATGATAAAAATAAGTATTGGGAACTGTGTCGGTCTTCAATGCTGTTCATCAATATCTGTTTTTCTTCTCCTGTACCACATGGTAGGTTGTAACTTCTAGTTTCACTAACAATGAGTTAGGGCTATGTGACTAATTCTGGCCAGGGACTTGTGAATTGAAGTGATGTTTATCACTTCTGTTCCATAACGTTTAATTGCTAGTGCAAAATCCTCTAAAGTTATTTCCCACATGATAGAGAGCAGCAGCATTCAAGATAGTAGCTGTTCCCTTAGCCCAGGTCTTGGGTGACTGCAGTGAAGAAAGAACATTCTTGCTGACCTGAAATGACTACATCGATTACATAAGAAATAAACTTGTGTTATTTTGAGACACAACTTTTGGAGCAGCTTGTTACCACAATTTAACCCAGACTATACAAGCAAATAACAGAAAGAGCAAGATATCCAATTTGATAGGCATATGAGGAATATTAAATAGAGAAATAATAAGTTTGGAGGGGTAAACAAATCAATTTGTGGAGAAGTGAAATTCCGCTGAAAAGGTTTGGATTTTATTTTATAAGCAACATAGAGCTGTTAAAAGCCTTCAAACAGGGAAATATGATGAACAGAATTGTGCTTTAGAAATATTAATCAAGCAGGATAGAGGAAGCCTAGGAAGGGGAAAGACACTTAGAAATATGAAAACAAGTTATACTATTGTGAAAAGCCTAGAAGTCATGGGGTTTAAACTAGAGTAGTGGCAGTGGGAACCAATTTGGCAGAATGAATAGAACAGTAATTTGCAGGTCCTGGCAACTGATGAGACCCAAGGGACTTATAAATCATTCCAAGCTTTTGAGCCTGTGTGATTGCTAAGATGGTGCCACTGCCACTTACTTAAATAGGAAGCAGAGAAAGAGGAACAAATTTAAGAGGAAAAGTGCATATTTAGGTCAAGTGTGACATCCAACTAGCAGTGTCCGGCAGACAACTGGAAACAAGTCAAATATGGATTGGAGAGTTATTTGCAATTGAAGCCATGATATGAATGAGACTGTCAAGGGAGAAAGAAGAAATTAAGAATGTACCTTCAGGAAACACCTGCATTTAAACAACAAAAAGGAGAAGAACAAAGATATCAAGAAAGGTGTACTTTCACAAAATCAAAAATCAAGAAAGGAGGACATTTCAAGAAAATGAGGATAATTAACAGCATCCAAATGTAAGGATGGATTAAAAATGATGAGTACTTTTAAAAATCTAGTAGATTTGGTGACTTTTAATGAGCAGTTTCAAGTGATGAGTGCAGGAGGAAGCCAACATTCAAAAGACTGGGAAGTGAGTCATGCAAAAAAATTGAGGTTGTGGTTTCTTTATATGGTGGAACAATACTTAGCAGTTAAAATAAATGGACTAAATTATTGCATAAGAAAACATGTGTATTTCAAAAATACATTGAGTAAAAAAAGAAAATGACAAAATTATACATACAATGTGATTCTACTTATTAAGCGTACAAATATTATAGGCATATATTATTTATGAATACATAGATGTTATATGTATATCTATATACATCATAAATACAAATGCACATTGAGATGATAACTATGGAAGTAAAATGTAACCTCTCCTTTAAAGATGTTAAATGGTGAAAGAAAGGAAAGAAATAGGTAGTAGCTTGATAGATAAGGAGATAAGAAATACAACAAATGTTCACTAAATTTCCATATTAGAGAGAGTCTTTTTGGCTTTTAAATTTTCAGTATAAATTTATAGACAATGAAATAACTGCAGTGAAGCAATCGTGTTTAATTTATATCCAGTTCTGAAGAAAGAAACCTTTTCCTATTAGTAACATTTTATGATATGGCGTTGTCACAGATAGATTTTTGACTTTGGAGCTATGTAAATGTAATCTGTGACATTGAGGAAATTATGACCACAGCTTCAGCTTCTTATCTGTAGAGGGGAAGATAATAATTTCCACCTCAAATATTTTTTATAAAGACCAGGAATAATGTAAGTTTCTAAGTGTGATGTTTGTCACATAGAAAGCACTCAATAAATGGTAGCTGTTATTTTCACTTTCCTTACAAGTGATGAAGAAGAAAAAAGCAATGATGCTGTCCCTCCTGCATACTACACAGTGATCTAGAAAGGAAGTGCAATACTGTGTTCAAATGCAAGGAATTGGAAGCCAGACTTTCAGGATTCAAATCATGGTTAAGTTTCAGATCAATAAATTACTTGGGGGATCTTAAAAAAAAAACTAACTTAACCTTGTTGTGCCTCCATTTATTCATCTGTAAAGTGCAGATGATGAAGAGGATGGTGATGATGGTAATGATGGTGATAATGGATATGACTGTGATGACAGGATACTCCTCAGGATTGTTGTGAAAATTGACTTCATAAACATAAACTACTATTAACAGGGTTAGCACATATTAAGGAAGGTATAAGTATGTTAGCTATTGTCATTAGTATCCTTTTAATTTTTTTATTGTAGAGTTTTAAAAGTGTTTTTACCTTGATGAGCAGAGCAGTAAATAATTTGAACAGATACTGCTGGGCTCCGTGTTTCTTATGAGCAGCCACAGATTTACACTTGACTGCCAGGACCTAAGGATAGACTCTGTTACCATGCCATTGTTCAAATTATGCTTGGCCAAGTAGAGAATTAGACCATAGTCATCTCCATTAGCACCATAATCAAATAAAAATAATATGTATATCCTTTCATTTATTGGGCAATGGATTTAAACTATTAAGTATTTACTATATGTGCCAAACACTGTTCTAGGCCTTTAGGATATAGCAATGAGCAAAACTGGTGTTATCCTTACCCTTGTGGAGCTTACATTTTGGATGCACTGTTAAATCAGCAAAGAATATTCTCAATTATGGTTTAAATAAACATTAGAGACTGTGTTCCCAATATGACGTAGATATAAAACAAATGAAATCAATCTCCATTGTTTTTAAACTAAGTACATTTTCTTGAGCTATGTTGCCTAGAAGCTCTTTCTGATTCTGAGATGTAATGACCTCACTAAGGCCACTATTAGAGGGCAATGATATGGTCACCCAGTTTCTGAGCTATCTAATATTTTTTAATATTTCCTGGGGGCTTGACATTCTGTTAACTGTTTCACATATATTTATGTAATTTTCATAACAACCCTACCGTAGATGGCCGAATAGGAACAGCTCCAGTCTCCAGCTCCCAGCGCGAGTGACACAGAAGATGGGTGATTTCTACAATTTCAACTGAGTTACTGGGTTCATCTCACTAGGAGGTGCCGGACAATTAGTGCTGGTCAGCTGGTGCAGCCCGACCAGCCAGAGCTGAAGCAGGGCGAGGCATCACCTCACCTGGGAAGCACAAGGGGGAAGGGAATCCCTTTTCCTAGCCAGGGGAACTGAGACACACAACAACTGGAAAATCGGGTAACTCCCACCCCAATACAGTCCTTTACCAAGGGTCTTAGCAAACGGCACACCAGGAGATTATATCCCACACCTGGCCAGGAGGGTCCCATGCCCACAGAGCCTCCCTCATTGCTAGCACAGTTGTCTGCAATCTAACTGCAAGGCAGCAGGAAGGCTGGGGGAGGGGCGCCCGTCATTGTTGAGGCTTAAGTAGGTAAACAAAGCCACAGGGAAGCTCAGACAGGGTGGAGTCCACACCAGCTCCAGGAGGCCTGCCTGTCTCTGTAGACTCCACCTCTGGGGACAGCGCACAGCTAAACAAAAAGTAGCAGAAATCTATGCAGATGCAAATGACCCTGCCTGACAGCTTTGAAGAGAGCAGTGGATCTCCCAACACGGAGGTTGAGATCTAAGAACAGACAGACTGCCTGCTCAAGT